>NT_179490.1:0-434 GCF_000188095.3 Bombus impatiens | reverse complement strand
TCAAAGAACAGAAATATCAAATAACAATATTGTACAAGAAATATAGTGATATTAATAGAATAGCTGAAATGACAATCACGAAATGACAATCATTTTAATCATAATAATATACTATAATGATGGAAGCTAGAACAAAAAAGTTTATAATATTATGAAAGGCTTTCGAATATGTAGAATAATTGAAATCCTTAGAATCTGTTCTATCAATCAATCCGTAGATAGACCTTAAATGGCAGACCCAGCAAAACTTCAAACTGAACTCTGCTTCTCTCTAGCTCATTAAATTTTGGGTGATTCTTGAATCAACGTCTGTGTTTAACCTGAAGTAAGTCTTTAAGCCGCAGTGTTGCTAATTTGTTGCAAATTTATATATACAGTTACGTGCAGAAGTTTCTGACGTCGCAGGGTCTTTGCCAGGCTTGGGTATTAGTACC
>NT_179489.1:0-253 GCF_000188095.3 Bombus impatiens | reverse complement strand
ACGTCGAAATATCTCCAACGGGAAGGAAGTGACGGCTAGATTTCATCAAAATCGACGAAATCTTCTCGATTTGGGAGCTATCTTGCTTGTTTCGGCGCTTAAACGGTAGTGCACTACAGTTGCAGTGTAAAATGCAGTTCAACGAGCGCTTAAACATCGAAATATCTCCAACGGGATGGAAGTGACACTTAGTTTTCGCCAGAATACACGAAATCCTCGAGATATGCGAGCTATTTTGCTTGTTTCGACGCTT
>NT_179488.1:0-517 GCF_000188095.3 Bombus impatiens | reverse complement strand
GTGGTACGTCTTGGTATTGGTACCTTCAGACGGGGACGCAATTAGGGTGTTACAGATCAATTTAAATAGGTGCAGACTGACGCAGGACCTGATAATGCAATACGCGTGTGAAAGCAGGGTGGACATCGTGGTCATCTCTAAGCCCTACAGGCAATTGCCTTATTGGTTTAACGACGAGGGCGGGGATGCATCTGTATGGGTCACCCTGTTTAACGGTAGATACGCGATGAGCGAGACCCTGGTCCAAAAGACTAGGATCGTAGGAATCAGGGTCGGCGACGTGTTCTGTGTCAATGGGTACTGTTCCCCGAATACGCTAAGTGCGTTTTCGATGCTTTTTGGGGGAACTAGACGGGGTTCTGAAGGAGAGGAGGAGAAGCGCACCGGCGCTAATGGTCGCCGGCGACTTTAATGCCAAGTCTGGAGTGTGGGGTGGCATTAGGACTGAACGGAGGGGGACATGCCTCTTAAACGTGATCACGAAGCGCGGTTTGGTACCGATTAGGACGATGGGGAA
>NT_179487.1:0-429 GCF_000188095.3 Bombus impatiens | reverse complement strand
CGAGCTGAATTACATCCTATACCTAAGACCAGCATACCTTGGCATACTGCTCGCGTGGACATAACGGGCAAACTAAGCGGTAAAAGTGGTTCGAAAGAATATGTCATTGTTTTGGTCGACGTCTTCACTAAATTCGCATATCGGCATCATACTCGTAAAGTAGATTTCCTTAGTACCGTGAAAGCACTTAAGTACTATATCTTTATTCGGCAGTCCTTGCCGGATAATAGCGGATCAAGAGGGGTGTCCTATGGATAAAGAATTCCAAGATTTCTGGCAAGGTGAACACTAAAACTCCACTTAATCTCAACCGGTGCGAGTAGAGCCAACGGTCAGGTAGAGCGTATTACGGATACGTTGAAAATTATGTTCACGATCATATAAACGACCGGGCGATCGGCAAAACACAGCTGGCTTCGAATTGCACCA
>NT_179486.1:0-731 GCF_000188095.3 Bombus impatiens | reverse complement strand
ATGGACCCCCGACCTTCGGACACTTTTCTACATTATAACCTACACCTGGCTCCTC
The DNA here is from genome assembly GCF_000188095.3 of Bombus impatiens. NCBI lineage: Eukaryota > Metazoa > Arthropoda > Insecta > Hymenoptera > Apidae > Bombus > Bombus impatiens. The sequence continues at coordinate 676 of NT_179486.1, read as the reverse complement.
AACATCTTAAAACCAAAACGTATATAAACCGAGACTTTTAAACCGAGACTTCACCCAGCTCGGGCAGTTTTTGTTCCCCTTCTAGTTGCTGTACTCATATAACCCCTATTCTCCGGTTCGGTGTTATTCTGTGTTAACATTTATAATAAAGTTTTATAAAGGAAAATAAGTATTTGGGTTACGACTCAGCCTTCTTACTACCACCCAAGTACCAACTTTACGTGACACTATCGCCATTACTCATAGCCTCTTGTAGTGTCCACATTTGTACCGATAAATATTAGCTACATCCGCGACGGTAAAGTAAGTAAAGGTTCATCGAACGCCACAAAATGCCAACGTGACTCCGACAAATAAATTGAAATGTTGTTAAGGAAATTATATGTATGTACACTAATTTTTGTTTGAATCTTCAATAAAAAAAGCACGTATTATTTAAATTTAAACAATTTAGAGAACATTTAATTCAATGTAAAAGATATAACATTTTTTTAATGAGAATGGAACGAAAAGACAAATGTATTACACATCGCGAACTTGACTTTAAGCCACTGATTCTCAACCGAAAGGTCACGTAAACAAGAATTTATTCTATAATTTATTCTACGGTCATATAAGATCTCGAGACCCATATACCGAAGCCTAGGGAAAATCTGGAAATTGAGTCTCGACTAGT
>NT_179485.1:0-1376 GCF_000188095.3 Bombus impatiens | reverse complement strand
TGCCTTTACACATACCCGGTGACCCGTGGCGCCAGGTTATGTGGGACACGGTAGCTGACGTCGCCATACCCACTAAAAACCCCTCCTCCTACTCACTGTATTGCGGTACTCGAGGTACCAATCCGATACAATCATTCGACATTACTTCGGGTTGGCCTCTACTTACGCGTACCCATCTTCATCAGCAATCTTTCTACGTTCGCTCTCTTCTCCTCCTACTTTCTCTTCTTCGCAGAGCCTCCACCTCCCTCTCCTTATTAAGCCGGTTTCTCATGACCTTTGTACATAGATTACTAAATTTAAGCCATAGCCGCTCCTCGGCGGCCAGATTCTCCACGATCCGGTTCTCTATCCTGCATTCTTCTCCTATCTCGGCCTCCAACTCCACGCGCTCCCCTGTCCATCTAGGGCACCAGAAAAGCACATGCTCGGCATCCTCCACAGCGGCTCCACAATCCCAACAACTGGTGTGCGTCTCTTTCCCAATCCTGTGACGGTACCAATTGAATCTCAGTGAGAATCTGCATGACATGATAGTTGACGCCCCTTTTCGTTCTGTAGAAGATCAACGGATCCTTCGATCAACCTCTTCGTCCAGTTGTAGGGATTGTGGAACGTCCATTCCACCCTCCATCTGTCCTCGACTTCGATCTTCAGCCTCTCCATTGCCTCGTACAATGCCAACTCCATTCTCGGCAAACCGCCTCTTCACGCCGTACTGCTTCCACCGCAACCACGCCTTTATGTATGTGGGCATGTTAACCGTCATCACGCACAAAGCTCCATGCGACACTGTACGGTAGGCAGTAGACGTATGGATCATCGCCGCTCTCTCTGCCCTCTTGATGATCTTCTTGTTCATCAACTTGACTAGGCATGAGGCCCATATAAGTGCACTATACAGGACCACCGACTCCCATACCCCATAATAGATGGCTTTTTTTTATCTTACCCGCCTTCAATTCTACGAGTATGTCGCCGCTCTTTGTACGCCTGACACCCGTGCTTTCACTCAATGCCTCCTTTCCCCCCATAAGATCCCTATACTTTTGGATCCAGTCCTCATCCTTCAGGACTTTCACCAAGAGAGCCTCAGGTCTGTTACTTATCCCCGGCTTCCATTCCCCCTGCCGTTTATTAATCAGTGGCCTAGATTCCCCATAGTTGCTCCTCTCTTTGAGCCTCCTTTTATATCTCCTGCTCCTCTGGACAGTCCATTTCCCTCCAGTATCGCATGTTTCTCTTGTCACGAGGTCGACTTCGTTCCTTTTCCTATCCCAGCATATCTCCGCATACGCAAGTTTCGGCCCTCGTCGCCTCATTCATATCGTCCACCTTTCTGTCCTGTGGTGGCGACACAATTTTTCTTTTGCTTC
>NT_179484.1:0-413 GCF_000188095.3 Bombus impatiens | reverse complement strand
ACGTTATAACGTATTACGTTATATGAGATGCGGTTATAACGTATTACGTTAATGGGATAACGATATAACGTATTACGTTGTATGTTATCACGTTATAACGTAATACGTTTTATGGTATGACGTTATAACGTATTACGTTGTATGTTATGACGTTATAACGTGATACGTTATATGACATGACGTTATAACGTATTACGTTGTATGGGTAGACGTTATAACGTATTACTATAACGTATTACGTTATATTGTATAACTGTATAACGTATTACGTTATATGGGATGACGTTGTAACGCATTACGTTATATGGGACGACGTTATAACGTACAACGTTATATGGCATAACGTTATAACCTATTAGGTTATACGGGAAGACGTTATAACGTATTACGTTATATGGGACGACATTATAACG
>NT_179483.1:0-431 GCF_000188095.3 Bombus impatiens | reverse complement strand
GTTATATGGTATGACGTTATAAAGTATTACGTTCTATGGGATGACGTTATGACGTATTACGTTATATGGGACGACCTTATAACGTATCACGTTACATGGGATGACGTTGTAACGTATTAGGTTACATGGGATGACGTTGTAACGTATTACGTTCTATGGGACGACGTTATAACGTATTAATTACGTTATATGGGACGACGTTATGACGTATTACGTTATGTGGTATAACGATATAACGTATTACGTTATATGTTATGACGAAAGCAATACTTCATATGGTATGATGTTATAACATAATATATTATATGGTATGACGTTATAACGTAATACGTTATATGTTATGACGTTGTAACGTAGTAAGTTATATGTTATGACGTTATATCGTATTACGTTATTTGGTATGACTTTATAACGTATTACGTTATATGGGA
>NT_179482.1:0-677 GCF_000188095.3 Bombus impatiens | reverse complement strand
ACACCTTCTCTTCCACCATCGATAAAAATCCTAGTCTCACGGACGTAAAGCAATTTCATTACCTGCAGTCCTCCCTGCAAGGAGAAGCGGCGGATTGCTTAAACGCGTTACGTCCTCCCTGCAAGGAGAAGCAGCGGATTGTTTAAACGCGTTACCCCTTGGTAACATGAACTACACGCAGGCTATAACCGTTCTCCAGGAGAATTTCGAATGTCCACGATACACAGCATACAGTCACTGCACGGCAATCATTGATTATCCAAGGTTAACCAAAGAGTCTCCAACGGAATTAAGGCGTTTAGTCAACACATTTAAACAGCACATATATAGTCCACACATTTGAACAGCACACATATGCATTAAATAAATTAGGAGAATCCTACCCCGATACCAGTGCCCTGCTTAACAGGCTCATTCTATCGAAAATACCACTAAGCATCCAAAAACAATGGGAAATGACGCTGCCTATTAACGAGGTGCCTCCGTACATTCATCTATCAAACTTCCTAGAGAGATTAGTACGAAGCTCCAGACCGATCACCACAGTCAATCAAACAAGAGAATCACCGGAAAAAACCACTCCGTTCAGTCAAAGCGCACCACGAGGGCATGCATTTACGGCGACACAGATACCCCGACATGCCCGACCTGTCAAGGACCACACCCCATTTGGAGGT
>NT_179481.1:0-424 GCF_000188095.3 Bombus impatiens | reverse complement strand
AGTTCAGCGGAAATCCTGAGATAACGGCTAGCAGATGGCATGAAAAGGTGGAAGAATTGAAGACTCAAGCGGAGGAGAAGTGAAGGCTGGAATGGACATTCCACAATCCCTACAACTGGACCAGGAGACTGATTGACGACCCGTTGGTGTTTTACAATAAGAGCAGAAAGATAAACTATCATACGATGCAGATCCTGACCGGTCACGGTATCTTTAATTGGTATCGACATAGGATTGGTAAGGAGACACATACCAGTTGTTGGGATTGTGGTGCCGTTCTGGATGACGCCGAACATGTCCTCTTTCGGTGCCCCAGATGGGCAGTGGAGAGGGCGGATTTGGAGGCTGAACTTGGTGATGAGTTCAGTCTGGAGAACCAGGTTCTAGAGAAAATGGCCGCGGAGTATTGTTTGTGGAACAAATT
>NT_179480.1:0-322 GCF_000188095.3 Bombus impatiens | reverse complement strand
AATTCTTTATTCCCATTCATTTGAAAAATATTAGCTCTTCGATCGTTGTGGAAAACAAATAACAAAAAGAGCTTTAAAAATGACAGAAGCGGAAATTTAAACCTGAAAGTAAATATTTAGTTAAACCAAAAACTAAATGTCATTTATATTATAATTCTCTGTGAGATGCTAATTCGTATATGTATCGATATTTCGCACATTCACTATTACAAATAATTGGTCTAGACGTGATATTATATGAGACTCTGTGTCTCGTGTTCTAAAATACCGATATAGAAAAATATCAGTGTTTTTCATGCTCCCTACGATTCATAACGTTGCG
>NT_179478.1:281-1240 GCF_000188095.3 Bombus impatiens | reverse complement strand
AAACCATTAATTTACAACATTTAAACTGTTATTCTATACATTTAAGCAATTAATTTATAACATTTAAAGAATTAATTTATAACGTCAAAACTATTAATTTATAACATTTATGCTACTTATTTCTAACATTTAAACTATTAATTTCTAATATTTGAGCCATTAATTTCTAACATTTAAGCTATTAATTTATAACATTTAAGCCATTAATTTGTAATTTTTAGGCTATTAATTTATAACATCTAAGCTATTAATTTACAACATTTAAGCCATTAATTTGTAATTTTTAAGCTATTAATTTATAACATTAAAGCCATTAATTTACAACATTTAAACTGTTATTTTATACATTTACGCCATTCATTTCTAACATTTAAACTATTAATTTCTAATATTTGAGCCATTAATTTCTAACATTTAAGCTATTAATTTATAACATTTAAGCCATTAGTTTGTAATTTTTAATCTATTAATTTATAACATTTAGGCTATTAATTTACATCATCTAAGTCATTAATTTACAACATTTAAACTGTTAGTTTATACATTTAAGCCACTAATTTATAACATTTAAGCCGTTAATTTCTAACATTTAAACTGTTAATTTATAACATTCAAGCCATTAATTTATAAAGTTTAAGCTATTAATTTACAACATCTAAGCCATTAATTTATAACATTTAAATTGTTTTTTTATACATTTAAGCTATTAATTTATTACATTTAAGCTATTAATTTACAACATTTAAACTGTTATTTTATACATTTAAGCCATTCATTTCTAACATTTAAACTATTAATTTCTAATATTTAAGCCATTAATTTCTAACATTTAAACTATTAATCTATATCATCTGTGCCATTAATTTGTAACATTTAAGTCATTAATTTATAACACTCAAACTATTAATTTATAACATTTAAACTATCAATTTCTAACATTTAAGCTATTAATTTATAAC
>NT_179478.1:0-225 GCF_000188095.3 Bombus impatiens | reverse complement strand
TTATAGCAACTGAAACATTAATTGACAACATGTAAAACATTAATTTATAAGAATCACGCCATTCTTCAAGGAATCAATAAGAAATACCTAACCGCGATTACAGCCAATGAGTTCATATTATTCGCTACATAATTAATAACTGTATCACATACGGCGATGCAGGCGGCATTGAAGAAACAAAGCCATTTTATGTTACAATTATAACGAGTAAATTTACTCGTTTAA
>NT_179477.1:0-641 GCF_000188095.3 Bombus impatiens | reverse complement strand
GGTCGACGTTATAACGTATTACGTTATATGGCATAACGTTATAACGTTACACGTTATATGGCATAACGTTATAACGTATTACGTTACATGGGATGCCGTTATAACGTATTACGTTGTATGGGACGACGACGTTATAACGTATTACGTTATATGGCATAACGATATAACGTATTACCTTATATTGTAGGACGTTATAACGTATTACTTTATATGGAATGACTTTAAAACGTATCACGTTATGTGATACGCCGTTATAACGTATTAGGTTATATCGTGTGAACTTATAACGTATAAGGTTATATGGTATGAAGGTGTAACGTATTACGCTATATGGCATGACATTATAACGCATTACGTTACATGGCATAACGTTATAACGTATTACATTAAATGGGACGACGTTATAACGTATTACGTTATATGGGATGACGTTATAACGTATTACGTTGTATGGGGCGACGTTATAACGTATTACGTTATATGGAACGACGTTATAACGTATTACGATATTTCGGCCGACGTTATAACGTATTACGTTATATGGCATAACGTTATAACGTATTACGTTATATGGCATAATGTTATAACGTATTACGTTATATGGGATGACGTTATAACGTATTACGTTATATTGTATGACG
>NT_179476.1:0-2626 GCF_000188095.3 Bombus impatiens | reverse complement strand
AAATTAATTGCTTTATTTGCACACAACATCGATACATATATATTACATTCTGAAGACCTTGATAACCTTCTTACACGCACGCTTGTTGTCAAACGGACTATTCTAGATGCTTCTAACAGCTATCAACAGTCTTTTGTCTCAACTAAGACCTGAACGTCCTCTGACACTTACACACACATTCACATGTACGGTGTAAATGTTTCATCTACCTAACACCTTAAAGTTCTTTTCTGTCGAAAAATTGGAAACATCTTCGACCGGTACAGCGCATCTGGATTTCTGTTATGAAGAAGACCCTCGACGTTCGATCCTGTCTCAAAATCGGACGCGGATGCCTCGACATACGGCGTTTAACCGCCACTCCCTTCTTGCTGGCCGCTACGCGAACTCTTCTAACAATTTGAAACGTATTCTCGTCGCGAGTTACGCGAACTTGTTCGCGCAACGAATTTATAGTTTCTCCGTGCACGACACACAGGTTCACAAATCTGATACTACCGGAAGATAGCAAATTATAGATACGCTGACACGTAAGTTTTTCCTTTTCTTCCTCTTTCTTTCTTTTATTCTTTTCTTTTCTTTTTACGAATCACGTTCCTGGCGAATCGAACCTGAAGACTAGAATGGTTTTACACTCTTTAGACGTAATCCCGGTCGGCGATTTTCATGCAATCAGAGTTTCAAATTCAGAAGCGCCAAATGAAACGAGTCTTTCTTGCACATTCGCGCTTTGACGTTGTCCTTCCGAAGATTCTGAACTTTTGATTCCGAGCCCCAAAAATCGTCAAGTTGCGAGTGTCACTGCACTCAACGTGCCTCGCTTTCCACACCGATGAACTTTCTGATAAAGTCCAATTTCAAAAATCTAGAAGCACGTACTTTGCGTTTTGTCCTCACCTTTTTTCTCGTTCTTTATTTCAAATAAGCGACTGTTTCTTTCTTCCTTTCCTTTTTCCTGTTGAAGGACCTCAACGATACAAGCGGCAAACCATGTTTGGATAATCGACTCAGGAGCTACGGATCACATGACAGGACGACAAGAATGGTTCAGCGTCCTCGAAAAATTCGACAACACGGTAAAGATAGAGATCGGCTATGGTACGTTCATGGGTGCGCGCGGTAAAGGAAAAATCAAGGTAGACACTTTTGAGGACGGCAAATGGGTAGCATGTACAATGAACGATGTCTTATATGTACCAGGTATGAAAAGAAATCTATTTTCCATTAGATCTGTCGCAAGGAGGGGCATAGATTTCTGTATGTTCAAGGAAGGGAAAAAATGTATGTTTTTACAAAATCAGAAAGTAATAGCAAGAGGTTCTGTTATCGGAAATTTATATAAGGTCGATATGCGAGTTATCATATCGTCAGTTTGCAATCTTAGCAATAGAGCTGTGGCGGCACTCGACAACAAATACCGCAACTCGACATTAACTTCCACCGGACGACGGTAGCGCAGTGGTTAGCACCTTAAGTTACGAACGTTCTGAACACGAGTTCAAATTCAGGCGCCCGTAGTCCGATTTTTCTTCCATGACACGTAAATGAGAAGAAAGCAGCAGTAGCTTATAGCGACGTCTACATCAGCAGCAGCAGCAGTACTATCGCGACCACTACTATTACACCTCAGAGCGGACTCAAACGCGGACACCCTGCAGTTATGGCACGAACGGCAGTCATCAATACATCAGACACGTTAAGGAATTTTTAAAGAATTCGCATATGGAAGTTGTAGAGGACAGTAACTTTTTCTGTGAAGGTTGCGCGTACGAGAAACATCATAGATCGAGTTTTCACGAGAAAATCAAGCGTGTGACTAAACCTCGCGAAATTATTTATACCGATGTATGTGGACCTATGGAAGGCGAGTCATCAGGCAAGAAATCGTATTTTCTTATGTCTAAAGATGATTTTTCAAATTCACGAAGATTTACAACATAAGATAGAAGTAATCGAAAAACTAAAAACTCTTTGTCTAGAAGTCGAAAATCAATTCGACAATAAGATCAAAGAAATTCACAGTGACAGAGGGAAAGAATTAAAAAATAAAGAGGTTAAAGAATTTTTAAGAAGCCAGGGAATTAGGCACACGACTAACGTCCCACACATTCCTGAACAGAATGGCGTCGCAGAAAGAGAAAATAGAGGAATTGTAGAGGCAGGTCGGTTGATGCTATATTCGAAACCGAATCTACCGCTGTTTTTATGAGCCGAAGCCATGAACACAGCAGTACATGTCATAAACAAGACCGGGCTGACAAGACAGGACAATAAAGCACCGTATGAACTGTGGTACGGGTAACCGCCTGATTTAGAAACGTTTAGGGTTTTCGGTACTGAGTGCTTTGCACACATACCTGCGGAAAAGAGAAGAAAACTTGACAAGAAGGCTAACAAAGGATATTTGGTAGGCTATCTAGATGATGGACGAGGGTATCGAGTGTACGTGCCGACGGTAAGAAATGCAATATTGAGCCGCGACGTAATATTTAAGCCCGAACTAGAAACTGCGAGATTTGTTAATTTGAGTTTACCGAAAATTGTCGAGCGCGAAGATGTGTGTGCGCAGAGCGATAGAGCTTGTACGTATGAAAGTGCAGAGAGTGAACACGAAAAACAACCTCAT
>NT_179475.1:0-570 GCF_000188095.3 Bombus impatiens | reverse complement strand
CGCGTCAACGTCGAAAGATCTCCAACGTGAAGGAAATAACACTTAGTTTTCTTCAAAATAGACGAAATCTTAGCGATTTGCGAGCTATTTTGCTTGTTTCGACGCTTAAACCGTAGTGCATTACATTTGAGGTGTGAAATGGAGTGAAATGAGCACTTAACGTAGAAATATCTCGAACGGGAGGGAAATGAGGGCGATATTTCATTAAAATCGACGAAATCTTCACAATTTGGGAGCTATTTTGCTTGTTTCGACGCTTAAAGGATAGTGCATTGCATTTGCGGTGTAAAATGGAGCTCAACGAGCGCGTAAACGTCGAAAGATCTCCAACGTGAAGGAAATAACACTTAGTTTTCTTCAAAATAGACGAAATCTTAGCGATTTGCGAGCTATTTTGCTTGTTTCAACGCTTAGACGGTAGTGCATTCCATTTCCAGTGTAAAATGCGGTTCAACGAGCGCTTGAACGTCGAATTATCTCCAACTGGAAAGAGATGACATTTAGTTTTCGTCAAAATCGACGAAATCTTCGCGATTTGCGAGCTATTTTGCTTGTTTCGACACATCAACG
>NT_179474.1:0-338 GCF_000188095.3 Bombus impatiens | reverse complement strand
ACGTTATATGGTATTGCGCTATAACGTATTACGTTATACGGTATAACACTATAACGTATTACGCTATATGGTATAACGTTATAACGTATTACGTTATATGGTATAGCGTTATAACGTATTACGTTATGTGGTACAACGTTATAACGTATTACGTTATATGTTATGTTATAACGTATTACGTTATATGGTATATCGTTATAACGTATTACGGCATATGTTATTACATTATAACGTATTACGTTTTATGGAATAACGTTATAACGTATCATGGTATATGATATGACGTTATATCGTATTACGTTATATGGTATAACGTTATATAGTATTTCGTTATATGG
>NT_179473.1:0-388 GCF_000188095.3 Bombus impatiens | reverse complement strand
GTCCTCTGTCATTGAGGCTTTCTCCGGAAGGTCCCCTTCGACATTAGGAACCTTTAGCGTTTCTCTCTCATTTCTAATTCGTTTCGCTGTTTTAGTTGTCAAAATTTTGCTCATTTCAACATCGGGGTATTTGTGAATTCTATAAATTACATCCAGCTCCTTCAGGAGGGCAATCTCATCTGCTTCCCATAGTCTACCACTTGCCTCATTAAGGGGGCCTCATAAGGGGGGGGTCCGTTCCACTTCTATTTATATTTCCCACAGCAGGGTGCCCGCGTCGTTCATTGGTCGAAAGAGCTCTTTGGGATCCGAAGCTCCTGGGACAAACGTCACAATTGAGCTGACCCTAGCGATGTTCCCTGGGGTCCCTACATTTAGGAATATGAGA
>NT_179472.1:0-280 GCF_000188095.3 Bombus impatiens | reverse complement strand
ATCGCCAATGAGGAAATGTCCGGGAGTGAGGACTAGGAGATCATTTGAATCGGTGGAGATAGGAGTTAGCGGGCGGGAATTGAGGACTGCTTGTATCTCTATGATAAGAGTATTCAACTGTTCAGAGGTGAGTAGCTCGTTGCCGGCTACACGCCTGAGGTGGCGTTTAAATGACTTCACCACTGTTTCCCATAGCCCACCGAAATGCGGTGAATGAGGGGGAATGAAGTGCAATTCGATTTGTTTGTCGGCTAAAAATGCGGTTACTTTTTCTTTGTGG
>NT_179471.1:0-941 GCF_000188095.3 Bombus impatiens | reverse complement strand
CGAAACTCCCTAATCACTGGACTACTCGATACGACGGACCAGATTCGTGGGCTGAAGAGGCACTACCCGCTAAACCTAAACGTTAGATTCATTTAATTATCCAATTTAAGCATATGCACTTACTTATAATACTTACTTATAATACTTATAAATTAAACCTATCTATAATAAGTATTAACCTATTGTAAACAAACAGCCATGTCACTGCGCCACACCAGAAGAATTACTGAAAATTCTCAACGCGAGAATTGATTGTAATTTCAACAAATAAATAAAAAAAGAAAAAAAAATTGTTATCGAGTGATAGACCTTAATAAACCTTATTGGATGTGGATTGGGGTGATGGATAAAACAGTGCACAATTTTTCTTTACAATTGTTCCTTAACACCAGAACTACCGATAATTAACACGAAGCTATTTCTACCAAAACCAGTGAAAATGACTGGTCTTTAAAAAACACGTAATAATAGAACAGTTTTATATTTATTGATTTATTATCTTCTTACAGAAGAAATTCCATATTATGTAGTAGATTTTTGGTATTATTGATCCATTCGGGACCATAATCTCTAAACGAGAGTTGACACATTTATAAAATTTGAAAAACGTGTGGGAAGTTGTAGGAAACGAGGAAACTGGTTAATTGAAGTTCGATAAACAGATTGCAGGACTCTTTCACGCTTTGACAAGTAGCAGTCATTTTAACTGCTATTGGTATACGTAGCCTTGATACAAAATTATTTTGAGTTTGGATACATAAAAAACAAAATAAAATTCATTATATTATTCTTTTAGTTATCGTTGCGAAAGTCATTACATCATTGCGGAAAGAAAATATAACATGATGTAGGAATTCTAAAATAAAATTGTAAAACCAGTCAATTTCACTGGTATGGTAGTTCTAGTGTTAACTTCAGCTAGGATAGAGTTTTAGTCCCTT
>NT_179470.1:0-628 GCF_000188095.3 Bombus impatiens | reverse complement strand
CGTTATATGGGATGACGGTATAACGTATTACATTATGTGGGATGACGATATAACGTATTACGTTACATGTTACAACGTTATATCGTAATACGTTATATGGTATGACGATACAACGTAATACGTTATATGTTATAACGTTATAGTGGGATGACGTTATAACGTATTACGTTATATGTTATAACGTTATAGCGTAATAGGTTATACGGTATGACGTTATAAAGTATTACGTTATATGGGACGACGATATGACGCATTACGTTACATGGTACAACGTTATAACGTGGTACTGTTATAACGTTATATCGTAATGCGTTATATGGTATGACGTTATGACGTATTACGTTATATGGGATGACGTTATAACGTATTACGCTATGTGGGATGACCTTATAACGTATTACGCTATATGGGACGACGTTATAACGTATTACGTTATATGGTATGAAGTTATAACGTATTATGGTATATGGTATGACGTTATAACGTATTACGTTATATGGTATGACGTTCTAACGTATTACGTTATACGGTATAACGTTATAACGTCTTACGTTATATGTTATAGCGTTATAACGTAATTCGTTGTATGTTATGTCGTTATATCGTAATACGTTATATGGTATGACGT
>NT_179469.1:0-419 GCF_000188095.3 Bombus impatiens | reverse complement strand
AGTTGTGAACGCCGTCAAGCATTTCCGTCATTATCTCCACGGACGAGGATTTCTTGTCGTCTCCAATTGTAACTTGAAGGCATCCAGTAGTAAGCAAAACTTAAATGGGTGGATTTAAATGACGGGGTTTACAGGTGGTGGGCTTACTTACGGGCTTTTACTTTTGACATTCTGTACCGGGAGGGTAAACGAATGGCCCACATAAATTTTGTCTCGCGAAATCCCGTAGACTTGGATCACCTTACGATCAACGAAGTCGTAGAGAAGGAAATCAATCTGACCGAAATCTCCGAAGACTGGCTATTAGTGGAATAACGTCACGACTCCCAAATTTCTGGGATCGTCAAGAAATTGCAGAACGAGGATCTCACGGGAAATATCGCAAATACGTATGAATTACGGTCCGGTACCCTTCATCG
>NT_179468.1:0-358 GCF_000188095.3 Bombus impatiens | reverse complement strand
TATAACGATATAACGCATTACGTTATATGGTATAACGTCATATGGTACAACGGTTATATGGTATAACGTTATAACGTATTACGTTATATGGTATAACGTTATAACGTATTAGGTTATATGGTATAACGTTATAACGTATTACGTTATATGGTATAACGTTATAACGTATTAGGTTATATGGTATAACGTTATAACGTATTACGTTATATGGTATAACGTTATAACGTATTAGGTTATATGGTATAACGTTATAACGTATTACGTTATATGGTATAACGTTGTATGGTACAACGTTATAACGTAATACGTTTCATGGTATAACGTTATAACGTAGTACGTTATATGGTATAACGTTATA
>NT_179467.1:0-4104 GCF_000188095.3 Bombus impatiens | reverse complement strand
TATATAGGAAAAGGTTATTTGAAATATCGATTTCCACAACACTTTCAAAAACATGGAAATCGGAGACTAGTTAACGTTTCTGCAGTTCCACCTACCAAATCATATTCTCTTCAACGCTATTCAGTTTTTATGCGAAAGATTTTTCCATAAAGTAAGTGATTCTGTAATAGTTTGAAATGATGAAGTTAGATGCTTCATCCTATTTAGCGTAGATTATCATACGTTCAAAGGAATAGCTTTCTGTTTGTTCATTAATATGGCATTACTTAGTTTTTATCTAATTGGGAAATGTAAACATTTTCTAATGTAACTTCAATGTAAGAGCTAATGAAATTTTAAGGTCATTTTCCAAAAGAACGGTTTATTTGCAACCCATGGTTCCTTGCAGATATTACGTGATCCATTAGATATCCATTACACGATGCAATACAAAAAATTTACCTTTGAAATTCTATTGTACGGTATCTTTCTTTAATAAATCTGCACCGATCTGAAGGTGTGAGATCATCTATCAAAGTCATGAGATATATATAATTCATGAATACCCCGAACAACCAATAACCTACAAGCAAACTGCGCAACATTTAATAATTTTTCTTTAATGCAATATAATTGTAACACCTTCTAACTCTTCTCATTTCCTATACTCTGTTGCTTTCGATGGCATATGCTTCGTTTATCAGTTTATAACCTGAATCGAAGACAATTAAAATTAAGAATTATGTATACCTAATGAATTACACAAAAACATGTTACGAAAATCAACGTAATCACATCGACTTGTTTAGTTTTCAATAAATTGACAAGAAACTACCGGCACAATTATAGAGTATTTCTGCCTAGAGTTCATCTCTGACAGCGTATGCGTCGGTCTGGTTACCAGTTGCCGGTCATTTATCTACTGTGTATTAACAATTATTCAATTATTTAATATTTGAACCCAATACATTGATGATATTCACTTATAATTGAGTTATAAGTTAGCAGTTATAACAGACTCTTGCAGCCTCGCATGTGTACATTCTGCACGAAGCCTTTAAACTCGCCCGACCATCGTTTTCAAAGAGAAGATAAGTGACCGGCAATCGGCAACCAAACTAACGCATACGCTGTCACGGTTGCACACCTGCAGATAGTAGAATTCACTGTAGTGATATCGATTGTTTTTCGTGCATATCCTGGAAGCTGAGCGAATTCACTTCTTATATAGGAAAAGGTTATTTGAAATATCGATTTCCACAACACTTTCAAAAACATGGAAATCGGAGACTAGTTAACGTTTCTGCAGTTCCACCTACCAAATCATATTCTCTTCAACGCTATTCAGTTTTTATGCGAAAGATTTTTCCATAAAGTAAGTGATTCTGTAATAGTTTGAAATGATGAAGTTAGATGCTTCATCCTATTTAGCGTAGATTATCATACGTTCAAAGGAATAGCTTTCTGTTTGTTCATTAATATGGCATTACTTAGTTTTTATCTAATTGGGAAATGTAAACATTTTCTAATGTAACTTCAATGTAAGAGCTAATGAAATTTTAAGGTCATTTTCCAAAAGAACGGTTTATTTGCAACCCATGGTTCCTTGCAGATATTACGTGATCCATTAGATATCCATTACACGATGCAATACAAAAAATTTACCTTTGAAATTCTATTGTACGGTATCTTTCTTTAATAAATCTGCACCGATCTGAAGGTGTGAGATCATCTATCAAAGTCATGAGATATATATAATTCATGAATACCCCGAACAACCAATAACCTACAAGCAAACTGCGCAACATTTAATAATTTTTCTTTAATGCAATATAATTGTAACACCTTCTAACTCTTCTCATTTCCTATACTCTGTTGCTTTCGATGGCATATGCTTCGTTTATCAGTTTATAACCTGAATCGAAGACAATTAAAATTAAGAATTATGTATACCTAATGAATTACACAAAAACATGTTACGAAAATCAACGTAATCACATCGAATATGTATTTACAATAACGACACCGATAAAAATTCAGGACGTCGAAAAACTGGGAATGCAATTGGGTTTCACTTTTGCAGGAAGAAATTTCCATAATGTGTCACTGGGTCAAGGCCAAGAAGCCATAGAACTTTCCGCGAACGAAGGCCATTGGGTAATTTTGCAAAATGTCCATTTGGTGAGGAAATGGTTGCCTACATTAGAAAAAAAGATGGAACAGTGCTCGGAGAATCCACATGATGATTATCGATTGTTCATTAGTGCGGAACCCAGTCTTGATCCTCATGAATCGATAATACCTCAGGTAATAAACAATTGTATAATTTGAAAAAGCAAAAGAAAATATGCACTTTTAATTAAGTTAACACGTGCTAATTATATTCTTTAACCGTCCGTCGGTAATATGGTCTTTCTATAACGCAGTCGGCATTACAGGTCCTTCAGTAACTGGTCTAATTTCTTACTATTTTTTTGCCTTAATAAAATCTAAGAAAATTCTGAGGTACCTATTATAGACCCAAATTCATTATATAAGTGATACTTTAGCCAATAAATAAGTAGATAATGTCGAAAGGAAACGCTGATTACTAAATTTAAGGTTCGTTAAATTGTACACAGGGTATACTAGAATCAGCCATAAAGATCACGAACGAACCACCATCTGGAATTCAAGCGAACATCCACAAAGCGTTGGATAACTTTACTCAGGAAACTTTGGAGTCCTGCAGCAAGGAAACCGAATTCAAAGCAATATTATTTGCACTTTGTTATTATCACGCTGTACTTGCAGAACGTAGAAAATTTGGGGCGCAAGGATGGAATAGGGTAAGTAACTTTAAATCTTAATGGATCATAACGTTAAATTAGAAATTATGGATCGAAGATTTGTAAATGTTGAAACAATGAGAGAAGGCAAAAACAATGTTTACGATATCTTGTGTAATGTAATAACTTAAAATTAATACTCTTTCACAGATTTTTTATTAATTATAAGACATATTTGGAATAGATCTCACAACTGTGGCATAGTTTAAAACGTACTATAAGTGTCTTCCTTGTAGTCTGCAATTAAATTAGGAAAAGCTACTAATTTTTTACTAGTGATGATATTAGCAAAGTTTGTAAATTATATTCTTCAATAATTGTTGCTTTAGTAAATATATGCTCTAATAATAAATTATTAAATAATTTAGAACGTAACTATACACAAATAGCAATTAAACAAATTTCTCTGTTACTATGTTGTTAATCGTTGTTAAGAAATCACATTTACATATACAGGGTGGTTGGTAACTGGTGGTACAAGCGGAAAGGAGGTGATTCTACGCGAAGAAAGAAGTCGAAAATATAGAATAAAAATTTTTCGTTTGAGGCTTTGTTTTCGAGAAAATCGACTTTGAATTTTCGCTCGGTACGCGTGCACTTTATCATGGTCTCGTTATAACGGATCTCACTGTAGATTTTTAAAAAAATTTATAGAATAAAAATTTTATTTTTAATTTTTTTTTTATTTTCGACTTCTTTTTTTCGCGTAGAATCACCCCCTTTCCGCTTGTACTACCAATTACCAACCACCCTCTATATATATGTCGGGGTCACATTACGATTAGGGTTAGCGGCGTGAAACGAATCTTCATTTGGATTCGATTCAACATTATTGTTATGCAATAGAGCAGGTATCTACTAGTGCAAATGTGATTGTTACAGAATTTGACAAGCAACCATGGTAATTAGATACTCGAGAAGCTAATGACAATGATCCGAGGTTCAATAACTAGGTACAACTTGCTTGTCTACGGTACAAGTATTACTGAACTAACTCTTTTTTAAAACATAGAATATCCACCGAGCGTAAAGACGCTATGTAACTCTCTAATGCGACCTCACGAGAGAATCACTTTCTATCGCGATGATGCTGCAGAGGAAAACTGTGATGCGATGACGTTGTTGTTAATTGGTCCATTTCCATGTTGGTAGTTAGAGACGGATGCGAGCCGTCGTTGAGGTAAAGTTGCTAGCGGTCAACGTCGTTCGTGAGAAAAATAGATTTTCCCTATCTTCCGTTTGTCTGTTTGAAGGACTTTAGTTAACTAGATCTGTAGTAACCGATTGATTCTTAGAG
>NT_179466.1:0-607 GCF_000188095.3 Bombus impatiens | reverse complement strand
TAAGAAGAGTGAGTGAAGCCAGTTTACGAATCAATAAATTTGCAATGAAATCTACAGTATGGGCTAATTTACAGAGGTTGCAATGGTATCTATAGTATGAGTCAATGTACAGAGAATTCACAGAATTGTTATAAAACTGTTGCATTCATTAGTCTTATATAAGGAATCGCGGGAAAAAACCATACAATAAAACTATCAACAAGTTCATATTCATTACTACAAAAAATTTGTCAAGTAAGAAACTGTAACAATTAGAAAATTACGAAAATTTGTTTAAGACGAAGGAAATATATATGCAGCAAATGTATATTTGATAATTAAATAATTTGTAAAAATGCATCTAAGTTGAATAAGATATACCTCTATATAAATAAAAGTGCAATTTTACTTAAGACTATAATTGAAATTAAACAAAAGTAAATTTAGACCAAATTTTATGGAAGTTCATCATTTTATATACATTTAGTTATAAATTAACCATTATCTAAGATAAATCGTAAAAACTATTCCTTCTTTTATCACCGGTCATTTTGACCACACACGGTAGCATATATATACAGGAAGTGTCGGTAGGTTTAGTGTTAAATGATTAAACGCTCTTAATTAT
>NT_179465.1:0-351 GCF_000188095.3 Bombus impatiens | reverse complement strand
TATAAATGTAGCGACTCAGAGATGTCAGTGAGAATATTTACCGTTCGCTTATCGAATAGAATATTTACCGTTCGTCTATCGAATAATAATAATTATTATCGTTCGTCTATCGAATAATATCAATTAATTACCGTCAACCGAATAATTACCATTCGAAGAGTTAGTTATCATATTGTCAACCGAAGAATCATCATCTTGTCAACCGAAGGATCACTATCTTGTCAGTCTGCCAGTTAATTGTCAATATCGAAATCGTATAAAATTTGAATAAATCATTACACATTGTAAATTTACTTTCGAACAGCTTTAATCCTCTCCCGTGCCAGTATTCCCGCACATAGCAGGTTAGCC
>NT_179464.1:0-442 GCF_000188095.3 Bombus impatiens | reverse complement strand
TAATGTAATACGTTAGGACGTAATACCATATAACGTAATACCATGTATCGTAATAGCATACAACGTAATACCATATAACGTAATACGTTATAAAGTTATACGATATGACGTTACACCATATAACGTAATACCTTATAACGTTATACCATATAACGTAATACGATATAGCGTAAAACCATATAACGTAATACGATAAAGCCTTATACCATATGACGTTATACCATATAAAGTAATACGTTATGACGTTATACCATATAACGTAATACGATATAACGATATACCATATAACGTAATACCATATAACGTAATACCATATAACGTAATACGTTATAACGTTATACGATATGACGTTACTCCATATAACGTAATAAGTCATAACGTTATACCATATAACATATTACGATATAACGTAATACCATAAAACGTAATACGTCATAACGTT
>NT_179463.1:0-382 GCF_000188095.3 Bombus impatiens | reverse complement strand
ATTACGTTATACGGTATATCGCTATAACGTATTACGCTATATGTCATTACTTTATTACGTATTACGTTATAACGTTATACGCTATAACGTATCAGGTTGTACGGTATAACGTTATAATGTATTACGTTATATGGTATATCGCTATAACGTATAACGCTATATGTCATAACTTTATTTCGTATTACGTTATATGGTATAACGTTATAACGTATTACGTTATATGGTATAACGTTATAACGTATTACGTTGTATGGTATAACGTTATCACGTATTACGTTATATGATATAACGCTATATGGTATAACGCTATGACGTATTACGCCATATGCTATAATTCTATAACGTATCACGTTATATGGTATAACGCTATAACGTATTACGC
>NT_179462.1:0-367 GCF_000188095.3 Bombus impatiens | reverse complement strand
CACCAAACTCAAACACGATCGACACCCGGAACGAACAATCAACAATAGAAATAAACACCCACAACAGGTTCGCCGTATTGGAATCCATAAACGACACCATGGAAATCGCAGACCCGCCGCCAAACCAACACGCACAGAGAATCCTTCCTCCCCCACCAATATTTGTTGATGATGTCATCAACATCCAAACAATGATCAAGACCTTAGAGAGAGATATCTCCAAGCAAGACTACAACTTAAACAAAATAACAACAAAGTAAAAATACTGCCGACGAACCCAGAAGCTTACAAAAAAACTCACCAAGATACTTAGGACCCTGTACGCCAACTTCCACACCTACCAACTCAAACAGGAAAGGCCTTTCCG
>NT_179461.1:0-662 GCF_000188095.3 Bombus impatiens | reverse complement strand
ATTTTTGTTGGATACTCCGACGAAGCAAAAGCATTTCGATTACGAGATCCGAGTAAAAGAAAAATTGTGATAAGTAGAGATGTTTCCTTCTTGAAAAATATTGAATACCACGGTGATGAAACTAAAAATGCGCATGAACAATTCAAATATGAACTCATAAGCCCAAAACTTGACGAAGAAATCGCAGAAGAGATTCATGAGGAAGAACACAGTGATGATGATGAAAACATGGATCAAAATGAAAATGATAGTCGAAATAGATCTGCGGTTAAGAGGGGGCGAGGAAGGCCAAGCTTAGCTACAGGAAATGTAGGCAGACCAAAGAAAATTTACAAGACAGTCCCAATTGATCAAGAAATAGTGCAATTAGTCGATGATAATTTAGATCAAGAAACGGTGCAATTAGTCGATGATAATCGACTGAGTCAGTGGATGAATTATTGTCTGGACCTCATGCAGAAGAATGGAAGGAAGCCATGAAAATGGAATATGACGGCTTGATCAAGAATAACGTTTGGGAATTGGTGAAATGCCCAGTGAATAGATCTCCGATTGGATCAAAATGGGTTTTAAAGACCAAATACAAGGAATGGAAATGGAAATTAGATTTATATTAATTGGATATAACCATGGCATACACTTATGGTGATTTGAAAGAAGAC
>NT_179460.1:0-338 GCF_000188095.3 Bombus impatiens | reverse complement strand
CGTCATCCCATATAATGTAATACGTTATAACGCCACACAATATAACGTAATACGTTGTAATGTTATGCCATATAACGTAATACGTTATAACGTCGTCCCATATAACGTAATTCGTTATAACGTGGTTCCATAGAACGTAATACGTTATAACGTCATCCCATATAACGTAATACGATATAGCGGCATACCATATAACGTAATACGTTAAAACGTTATACCATATAACGTAACACGTTATAACGACCTACAATATAACGTAATACGTTATATCGTCATCCCATATAACGTAAAAAGTTATAACGTTATGTCATATAATCTATTACGTTATAACGTCATAC
>NT_179459.1:5348-5588 GCF_000188095.3 Bombus impatiens | reverse complement strand
CACTTAAGACTATTGAGGGTGCGCGCCAAGGATATGTAGACATCTGGGTGCCATCCTGTCCGTGATGTGTGGCCTGGTCTCTGATATGAATTGACGTTACAGTGTCGTCGGCGTAGCACGCCAATGCCGAATACGGAGGCATTGGCGTCCGAAGCACTGCGTCGTACGCGATGTTCCACAGCAACGGACCCAACACCGAACCCTGCGGGACCCCGCGGTGTACAGCCCTCCCTGTCACCC
>NT_179459.1:498-4111 GCF_000188095.3 Bombus impatiens | reverse complement strand
CGGCTGCGCCGGTACTGTGGTATCCCTCCCCTGCACCGTAAACTTTCTTACTCGTGTTGTCTCCATCCATGTTTTTCTTTTTGGTTCGCCGAGGTCGTCAACGAAGTCTCCGTCTTGGTGCCACTCACTCTTTCGCACCCTGCCTTGGTCAAGGCTGGTGCAGAGTGACGGGGAGCCCCACAAGAAGGTGAGGTGAGTGGTCTTGGCAGATACGGGCCCACCAACTTCTCCGAGGTTCTCCGCACCGGATCGGCAAACTGGCGGGGGCCGAAGGCGCCGACCAGTCACCATCCAATAAGAGAATATCAGATTCATCGGGGTTTCCCAGGGCGTGGTCCTACGCCTTGTTGTCATTTATATATGATGTGATGAGTACGTGTATACCCTTATTATAGTGGCCTTTTTTGTTTTCTTTCGTTTATCGAATAACGTTTTAAGAGCTTCGAGGCTCTTGTGGCTTGGAATTTTACGCTTAACACTGTTAAACGTAACATTGTTGTGGCTGTTTGGTAGTGTATTTGTGAGTAGTGTTTTATTCTTTTACAAATTAGAATTGCTATTATCCTCCTTGCTTGTCGAAAAAAGAGGGCCAGATATATATGTATAATCTATGATTCTAGGTATCAAGATAATTAAAAAGATTCGTGCACATACAGGTTGTTCGAACTGAACTGGTTGATCGCAACTGAACTGTTCTTTTTGGAAAAATAAATTAAAGTTTCATTGTAGAACGGTTAAGTTGCGATCCAGACTTTTTATTCTCGTGAAGTGGAATACGATGGAATAGAAAAAGGCTTGACCTTGAATTTCATTTTACGGTGTAGAATCCTTCTTTCGAACAGCCTGTACAAAAATGCCATTCGAGGCTTATTTTGCACGTTACAAACGATTTAATTTTATACTTGGATTATGGAACTAATGTGGCCCTCGATCAATGAATGACCTGCCGAACTTCTCTCTATTCGACTTACATTCCGTATCTCTTTCATTTTATTAACATGCGCGCATATTATATTAAAAATTAATGAAAATGTATATATTTATTATTGGGTTCGTTTGTTGCTGTAAATTTCGCAATTAAATACATCGTGCCAGCTACTCACTGCTACCATGCTAACATGCCCTTGTCATTTTCTGTTCTTCCAAAGAGCCTTTTTCATTTTCTCTATCATTCTCTCGCTACTATTTCTCAAAATTAAATTTCTATCCTTATGAATTGCTGCGCCAGATTTTGCATGGGAGGGCAAATCGAAATGTCCGTTTAATCAAACGTAATAGCACAAAAGGATCGATTTCTCTGTGATAAACTTTAAATCTTTGGATGTATCTCGGATCTTTTGGGATCCTATGATCTAGAATGGCAAAGCGAACCATGTCCATATAAAACTTTTGAAGGCACGGACGATAAGAGCTACTATTGTCTGAGTATTGTGGGATATTTATCGAACCCTGCGGGACCCCGCGGTGTGCAGCCCTCCCGGTCACCCCTCCGCTCCGGACGGTATAGACGATACTCCGGTCCTGGAGGAACGCCCGGATCACACCCCGCAGGTACGCGGGCACCCGATGAAATTAGAGGGCCCGGAATATCCTGTCCCAGGGGATGCTGTTGAAGGCGTTGACCACGTCCAGCGACACGGTCAGCGCCACGTAACCACGCCGCTCGGCCCCTTCGACAAGGGAGCGGACGCGGGCGACATCGTCGATCGTAGAGGGCCCTCTCCGGAAACTGAACTGGCCGTCGTGCAGTCCGAGCACACTCTGGGACAGATGCGACTCCAGGCGGGCACCCACCACTCTCTCCAGCAGCTTGTCCTGTACCGAACCGGAAGGCGAAAGGCGAGTCCGGGGAGCGCCCCGGCTTCTGCAGCAGGACCATCCGCCCCTTCTTCCACGAAGCGGGGAATTCACTTCGAGACAGGCATCCGTCGAACAGACGCATTAGTCTCAGGGCCAAGACTCCGGCTAAGTCCTTCCGCATGCGAGCCGGGACTCCATCGGGACCCGGAGCTTTCCGCGCTCCGATACTCCCGACGACCTCGGCCAGTTCTTCCTCGGTGACCCTCGATTCCGGGCTCCAACATCCCGCGGAGACACGTTGTTCTTCTTCCGGCGGTTGAGGCTCCTGCTCCTCCTCCTGAGGGCTGCCACCCCCCACCTGAACTTGACTTATGTCAAGTGCCTAAGTGCATTATGGACTGGTGCACATGGTTAATAACCGCTGGTTGTTCCGCTAATAGCCAATCTTCTGAAATTTCGGTCAAATTAATTTCTTTTTCTCCGACATTGTTAATTATACTATGGTTCATGTCTCTGGGGTTCCTGATTTCTGAATCCTGAAGGTAAAGTATCCTACTAGTAGCCCAATTAAAACAACAAGTGAAGTACAGGACTGCTCAAATACAAAAGAAATAGAAATGGAAATAATACAAAAAGACGACGTAAAGAGCAATACCAACAAGGATCTACCACAACATAACGAAAGCTGGAAGACTGTAACTCCCAGCAAAAAAAGAAAAATAAACACAAACACAAACGATAGGAGGACCACAGAAACAGAAAGACAAGAATGGCTACAAGAAATTCCTACACAAAACTCCTTTAGCTCACTGACAGAAGAGATGGACACAGACCCTACAAAAAAGCCAAGAAGACACACTCCCAAGCCACCACCAATCTACATAGATGCAAAAATAATAGACCCCCTCATTGATCTCCTAAACAGCACGGCAGGAAAAGAAAGCTACACTATCAAACAGCTCAAACTGGACCAAATAAAAGAACAAACTAATACCCCAGAAAACTACAGGAAAGTAACTAAAGCGCTAAAGGAAAAAAACGCTGGGTATTACACTTACCAACGCAAATCCGACAAGAGCTACAAAGTAGTAATTAGAGGTTTACACCCTAAAACAAATACAAACAAAATATGCGAGGAATTCCAAGATCGGACACCAGGTAAGAACGATCAACAATATAACCAAATTTGACACTAAGCAACCACTACCGCTATTCATAATAGAGCTAGAACCGAAAAGCAACAACAAAGAAATATTTGAAATTAAAAAAATCTCAAACACAATAATCACAGTCGAGCCACCTAGACATAAAAAAGATATACCACAATGCATGCGGTGTCAACAATACCGACACACAAACAACTACTGCAACAGAAACCCGGCGTGTGTCAAATGCGCAGGAAAGCACCTGACAGTGAACTGCCCACACACGGGAAAAATAAATGACGTAAAATGTCACAATTGCGGTGGAAATCACCCAGCCAGCTAAAAAGGCTGCGTAGTCAGAAAACAACTACAAAGCAACCTTTTCCCGCCGCTTCGTAACAGGACACACAACAATTTCCACACGCAACAGGACAACACAGAATCTATGTCAACACCAAATACACAGCATGAACAAAACAATAACCACACTAACACCAACACCGTTAGAAACCGAAGCTACGCGCAAGTAGTCAACCGGTCGACACCCTTAGACAATCAAGAACAGAACAACCCCAGCAAGGACGCTACAGAAATCAAACAGTTAATAAAACATTCCATAAAAAACACCGAAATACTTACAAAAATAATAAGCGAACAAAACGAACTCA
>NT_179459.1:0-223 GCF_000188095.3 Bombus impatiens | reverse complement strand
ACCACCCCCTACCCAGCCAGGTCAGTAAGGAACATATACAAGCAACCACCGTTACTGTACAGACTAGCAGCAACCAACTGCAGTTGCCAGCAGCATACGTACCGCCGCGACACAAAATTACATCGCAAATGTGGGAAGAGTACTTTCGACATTTAGGTGACAAGTATATTGCAGCTCGAGACTATAACTCAAAGCACACACTATGGGGATCAAGAATCACCAC
>NT_179458.1:0-349 GCF_000188095.3 Bombus impatiens | reverse complement strand
CTAAAAACAGGGTATACCTAACACAGGTAACTTGAATATCTGGGCTGATATTAGTGATACGAAAAATGATAGAGAAATGATAGGAAAAACATCATTTCATGCAAATTATTCTTTCATAGGTGGGCTTGTAGAAGTCATATGAAGATCAACTTTGTTTTTTTAAATGAAATGATATGTTTTCTTACAATCTAGTAGAACGTTTTAACACGCGTAGAATGACCTATGATTTAAGAATATTTACTATCCTTATGACATAAAATTTGCTATTTTCTACGATTATTTATAAGATTATTTTGATGAAGATAAGATTATTTTAATGAATTTAAATTTTTAGTTTGACGAACTCGTG
>NT_179457.1:0-362 GCF_000188095.3 Bombus impatiens | reverse complement strand
TTCTCGTGAAAAATTGCGTTATTTTCGATCGGTATTAATTCCAATCCTAGCACGAGGGTTGTGCATGAGATGAGCGCCCTGAAAAGTATGGTTTAATTCTGTCACCATGTATCTTTTTAATTTGGTTATTGATTAGAATTTCGTAATAAGGAGTCATAGCCTTTTCGATGTAGTAAGGACCTAACCATTCATCGTCCAATTTATCCGTTTTATGATCATTATGTACAAGAACTGCATCTCCCTCTTTAAATACCGTTTGTGTCTTAATGATTTTTCTTTGTTGGTCTCTCATGTAGCGTTTTCTAGTGTCTAGTTTTCAAGTGTCCGTTTAGCTAGTGCTTTATATTTGTCTAATTGTTTTT
>NT_179456.1:0-261 GCF_000188095.3 Bombus impatiens | reverse complement strand
TAATACGATATAACGTCGACCTATATAACGTAATACGTTATAACGCCATCCCATATATCGAAATACGTTGTAACGACATACCATATAACATAATACGTTATTTCGTCATAACCATATAACGTATTACGTCATAACGGCGTCCCATATAACGTAATACGTTGTAACGTCATCCCATATAACGTAATATGTCATAACGCCATCCCATATAACGAATTACGTTGTAACGACATACCATATAACGTAATACGTTATTTCGTTATA
>NT_179455.1:0-707 GCF_000188095.3 Bombus impatiens | reverse complement strand
GCTAAGCTCGAGGCTGGGTGTTATTTTTAGTTTATTTGCGTTTAGTCTCCTTGTAACTGTAAAATCGAGTAGGTCAGGAACTTTGCTCAGGTCTGTCGGCCAATATGTCGGTCTTCCTGTGGATGATATATTGAGGTTGTTGTTTCTAATGTATTTTTCCAGAGTTCTACCTCGAGGTGTGGTAATTCTTGATCCTGATCTTGATGTTATTGCCAGTATTGTCGATATACGCTTTTGGCAGGACGATAAAAGCCGATTGCGTGCCCATGGCGCCCTTCTCATTATCTTCACTTCCACCTCTCCACCATCTTTAATTTTGAGCTCTTTTATCAGGGTCTCAACAAGTTCCTCCCTACTCACCAGGGAATCCACCTTGATCTCGATCGACACCTTATCCTGTAAAGGCGTCGCTCGCACCTTATCGCCTATGAGCTCGTTTAGCTTATTAGCAGCAACTTCCACATCGCTGCCAGCCCTCATCTCTATCAGAATATCACCAGCTCTTATTCTTCGTATATCAGAGCTTTCCTTTAGGACGTCCTTCGTCACCATTAACTCTTTGTAAACTTGCAGCCATTTTTTACCCTCTCCTACTTTGATAAGAATGGCCTCAGGCCTTTTACGGGCTCTCGGCGTTCTCGGCCCTCGATCCTCGATAGACAGCGGGAGATGAACCGGTTGCGATGAACATAACCGCGGTAACGTCG
>NT_179454.1:0-267 GCF_000188095.3 Bombus impatiens | reverse complement strand
CAAGCATTAAAAGAACATCAAATGCAATTAAATGAAATAAAAAAAAACACTATCAACGCACGAAGAATGGATCGACGCCATCTTCAGCACCCTCAATGGTACAGATGACGAATAACCAAAATCCACTAAACCAACAATTACAAACATTTTACTTAAGCGCCTACCGAACAAAATAAAATGGTACTACACGGTACTCTTCAACAATGCACTAAACAATACATATTTCCCCAGAAAATGGAAAAAAGCCAAATTGGTAGCTATTAAATA
>NT_179453.1:0-709 GCF_000188095.3 Bombus impatiens | reverse complement strand
CCTCGCCCCCAGCGATCGCAACACATAACCGATTCAGCTTGCTAGAAACAGAACCACACCTACAGTCACAGCCGGGACCAGCGAACTACCCAACGCCAACCACAGTGCTAGAGCAAATTAAACAAGAAAACCAAATACAACGCGACAAAATGGGAAAACACAGTCCCACCCCAGACGGGCACCCCACCAGACACGCTGCAGAGGAGCGTACGAATGCCCCATCCACTACAAGGGAATACAGACCGCCGCCTATCAACATAACGTTACAAGACCCTAAGGACACAGTAACGCTCATAGAGGAAGTAGCCAAGATCAATCAGTTTTATATCAAAAGGATACTCAGGTAAGCATGCTCTCGCTTCGGGCAGCCAACACAACCTTCTACACGTATACACCCAAAGCAGAGAAACACCACACATACTTGCTAAGACAATAGCTACACCGAAATAGAGATACTCATGGACCTACAAGCCTTGCAAATAGACGACGTAAAATTCACAAAAGTCACACGATTCACAACAAAAAGATCAAGGGAGAACAATATATTGCTCCCAATTTACATAATACAAGTATCTCCCGACAGCAACATAAGCAAACTGCTAAGAATAAACCATTTTAACTACTACAAAATAAAATGAGGAAAAAATCATAAAAAAAAAATGACGATATAACCCAATGCCACAAATGCCAGCGACTAGGTCACACAGCA
>NT_179452.1:0-233 GCF_000188095.3 Bombus impatiens | reverse complement strand
AAATCTTTGCGATTTGCGAACTATTTTGCATGCTTCGACGCTTAAACGGTAGTGGGATGCATTTGCACTGTAAAATGAAGTTCCAAGAGCGCTTAAACTTCGAAATATCTCGAACGGGAAAGAAATGACAGTTAGTTCTTCAAAGTCGGCGAAATCTTCGCGATTTGCGAGCTATTTTGCTTATTTCGAACCTTAAACGGTAGTGCATTGCATTTGCAGTGTAAAATGGAGTT
>NT_179451.1:0-715 GCF_000188095.3 Bombus impatiens | reverse complement strand
ACAAGATCGTAATAAAACCTGTCTGGACCTACGGAATCCAACTATGGAGAACATCGAGTAACTCCAACATTGAAATACTTCGACGCTTCCAATCGAAAACGCTAAGATCCTTAATAGATGCACCTTGGTGTGTTACCAACGAAACAATACATCACGACTTCAAGATACCCAGAGTCAAAGAGGAAATAGCAAAATATAGCGACAAATATAGCAAAAGAGTCAACAAACATCGAAATACCCTAATCACTGGACTGTGTTGCACTAGACCGTTGGCGTTCCAAAGAGCTATGCGTCTTGGTTTTATTTTGCGTCGGGGTTAGGTTAGGTTACTAATTTATCCATGATGAGTGCTAGTAGCGATAGCAAATTTGCTCCGATTGTTTCTCTATTAGCTTTTCAAGCCTAGAGAAGTTGTCTGTGTTAGGTGGGTTGGGGACACTATTTTGGGAAAGATCCCTTTGGCTATTCGGGTTATTTTGGATGCCTTGTACTGCTTGGGCATAGGAGGTTGAGGTGATGATGAATTTGATAGGACTGGGTGTTTGGTTGGTTGAGGGGATTGGGGAAGTCGTGAATTTCGGCGGGCTGGGTGTTTGGTTGGTTACCTCCTTTGCTCTGAGTTTAGGGTACCTGTTTGTGTATAGAGTTATATAGGCTGAGCAGCCTTGGTAGTTGGCAGGATGGTCACCTTGACAGTGGATGCATTTCGCTGGGG
>NT_179450.1:0-350 GCF_000188095.3 Bombus impatiens | reverse complement strand
CTATTCGTAGACGACTTATTAATATGTGGAAAAAACAAAAGAAAAATAGATGAGATTAAAAACAAATTGTCAAACCAATTTGCGATGAAGGACTTAGGTGAAGTAAAGACTTACTTAGGAATAAACATTGAGTAGGATAATAAGAAGTGTGAGATGAAAATGGATCAGAGTAGTTATATAGAGTCATTAGCAAGGCAATATAATATAGAAGATAGTAAACTATATTTTACACCAATGGAACAAAACTTAAGTTTAGAACCCGCACAATCAGCCTCAGATGATATAAGATATAGAAATCTCATTGGAGCTTTATTATATATTAGTACTGGAACAAGATTAGACGTTAGCTA
>NT_179449.1:0-333 GCF_000188095.3 Bombus impatiens | reverse complement strand
CCTTATCTGCATGCGATTGATATCGTTGTATTCCAACAAATTCCTTGGCGCTCTGGGCAATAGATTCATAGCTGGAGGTGACTATAACGCCAAACATAGTCAATGGGGCAGCAGACTGGTCACAGTAAGAGGCAAAAATATCTTAAACAGCATAATAGCCAACTACCTCACCACATACGGACCCTCGCACTGGCCCACTGACACTAACAAAATACCCGATCTACTTGCCTTCTTCATAACTAAAAGTATCTCGCCAAGATACATCCAAATCAACTCCTCGGTTGATTTCTCTTCTGATCATTCCCCCGTGATAGCAACAGTCAGTTCAACAAT
>NT_179448.1:0-5676 GCF_000188095.3 Bombus impatiens | reverse complement strand
ATTTAACTATTCGTTATTACACATTTTCTGATAAAGTCCAAAGAAATATGTTGTTAAACAGCAAATATGACCCGTTGTAATGTGAGAAAATTTGACATTGTTCATCACTGGGTCAACGATGTCAGCAACTATCATTTCGGTAATTATGCACAAATGGGAATTTCAACTCCAATTTTGTTGAATTTCGGATATGTTGTGGAGGGGATGGTCTCGAGTAACATGCACTCTGTTCGAGGCGTTAAACGATCGTAGTCCTGGAAAAAACGAAGATTTTTATATAGCAAACCCCATACAATTTCGAAACAAAATGATATGACTGAGGCGAGTGAAACAGAAACAACTTAGCGCAAACGCAATTTTCGAAATTATGAGTTCGAAGTTCTCTTTAGAATAATTAAATATTGAATAAACCTCTCAATCTATATCTTTAAAGTTAATGTAAACATTTATATTCGTCTAACGACTAACATTAGGTTTGGGTTTGATTTTGTTTGCTAACCCTAACCTAAGTCTCAGGCATCAGGTCTAGTTTGGGCATTGAGAGGCACCTCCCCTCTCAACGCTATCCCTTAGGCCATTGTGCACGTCCGAGGAGGACCCAGAACTTCCTTGGCGTGACGACGACCTAACTCTAATACTAACTCTAACCTTAACTCCTGTGAAGCAAAATTATTTTTTTTTCAGTTATTTGTCTAGTTTGGATATTTGGTGGAATTACAAAATTATTGACCCAAAATTTTTGCCTCGTTTGCCAAAATTTTTACAGACGAGCGGCAAGATCAGCGACTAAAACTTTTTGAAAATCACTCAGAAAAGTAACCTTGATAACATATCTCAAGGTCATTGGTGGTAGGTCCTCTAAACAGTAGTTTTACCGCACACTACAACAATCGAGCATTTATTTTGAGATGGTAGATTGCCGTGGTCCCCGAAAGAGAATGTTTTCTTCCGGGGTAGGGAAATGATTTTTTCTTGTCGAAGGCCCTTGAGCTTTTTTTGTAAGTCGCTCGTTTCGCAGGCCAAGTGGACCCTGGACCTTTCTACGGGCATTTTTACGGCCACGGGCCGCTACAATTTTTAACTTAATTATCTGCTTTATTGTTTGAATTAACAATTAGAAAGCATGATGATTTGTTTATATATATAGGATGTAAAACGTAATTAACAATAAGATGCATCTAAGATGTAGTCGTGCGTACAGAGATCGATTCAATATGTATAATGGTTTTATGATAATAACCAGAGACTACTTAATACCAACTTTGAGATATTATGCAGTATATATTAATATGAATCAGAAATAGTAACAAAACTTAAATTATTTGTAATAGATGCACATATGACTCTATATACTTGGAACACTTATTTACATTTATCTTATTTTTGAATTGTTCTATTTATTTTCTTTATTTTATTTTATAATTACTGTAATATATAATTACTATAACTATTATTATTTATTAAACATAGTCCCTGCCTTTCGGCTTTGGAGGACTTCCGGTTTACATACTTTCTGAAGGTCATTGGTGGTAGGTCCTCTAAACAGTAGTTTTACCGCACACTACAACAATCGAGCATTTATTTTGAGATGGTAGATTGCCGTGGTCCCCGAAAGAGAATGTTTTCTTCCGGGGTAGGGAAATGATTTTTTCTTGTCGAAGGCCCTTGAGCTTTTTTTGTAAGTCGCTCGTTTCGCAGGCCAAGTGGACCCTGGACCTTTCTACGGGCATTTTTACGGCCACGGGCCGCTACAATTTTTAACTTAATTATCTGCTTTATTGTTTGAATTAACAATTAGAAAGCATGATGATTTGTTTATATATATAGGATGTAAAACGTAATTAACAATAAGATGCATCTAAGATGTAGTCGTGCGTACAGAGATCGATTCAATATGTATAATGGTTTTATGATAATAACCAGAGACTACTTAATACCAACTTTGAGATATTATGCAGTATATATTAATATGAATCAGAAATAGTAACAAAACTTAAATTATTTGTAATAGATGCACATATGACTCTATATACTTGGAACACTTATTTACATTTATCTTATTTTTGAATTGTTCTATTTATTTTCTTTATTTTATTTTATAATTACTGTAATATATAATTACTATAACTATTATTATTTATTAAACATAGTCCCTGCCTGTCGTTATTTTGTCCTAACCCTTCTGCCTGTCGTTCTTTGGCCTTTGAATCTAGCTGTAATCTCTTCTCTTCTCCATTATCTCTTTCAGCACTGCTAGCCCCTCTCCTGTCTCCTTTAGTGTCTCTTCCAGTCCCTTTGGTCCCCCTGTTACCTTACATTCTTCCAGGATATGTCTCATATCTTCCTCTACTTTATTGCACAGCCTGCACCTTCTTTCTTCCTCCTCTTTCCAGTGTTCCCTTGCCTTAGCTACGTTGCCGCTTCTAAATCTGGCGAGCGTGCTTCTCTCCTTCCATTTCATCTTCCCTTCTAGGTACTTTGGGGTTTCTTCTCTTGCTATATTACTGTAATACCTATTATACCCCGATTCTCTTATCCTTTTCTCTCTCTCCTCTGTTTCCTTCTTCCTTCTTTCTTCCACGATTTGGTCTGCTGTTCACGGTTCTTCTCCGTTTTCTGCTTCCACCTGTGCCCTTCCCTCTCTTACTATAACTATTATATACTCTATATTTTATAAATACTTTTTTATTACCATAAAGGGCGATAAAAATTTGGGACAAAGAAGTAGATTATGACCCTCGTTTTCGGCTAATTTTACAAACGAAATTAGCTAATCCTCACTATAAGCCCGAGATACAAGCTCAAACTACTCTTATCAACTTTACTGTAACAAAAGATGGTTTGGAGGAACAACTTCTGGGTGACGTTGTGAAAGCTGAAAGACCTGATTTAGAATCCAAAAAAGCGGAATTAACAACTCAACAAAATACCTTCAAAATTACCTTGAAGAGATTGGAAGATGATCTTTTACACAGGTAGGTATATGATACAATTTTAGGTGGTATCCTATGTGTTGCGAATTATCAACTACGTGGCGGCCAAAATCTCGAACATACCGTCCCCCTTGAACGGTCACATTCAAAAGTTTTCATTGTGAAGAAGTATGTAATTGCGCATAGTACATTTTGATGAGATATGGATTTACAAAAGTGCGATTATGGAATGAATATGTTAAATTCTAAAATCTATGAACATTTTCCATCCTTCATACAGAGTTCTGTATTCGGCTATGGTTTTTGCCAACTTGCTGATAGAAAATCGACAAGATAACAGTTGGGAGTACATGGGACAAATGACATATTAGATGTGTTTAAGCTGACTGCGATGAATTACCCATATTCGAACGCAGGAGATTGTGGTGCCGTGTATGGCACAGCGTGCAGCTACCCATTGGGCATTCTTCAACAGAGTGTGTGCTACACAGACAATTGAAGCAAAGGTTTTTTTTTCTCACTAGTTTTGATCGCTCGGGTACGGACGTTGTTAAAAATTTCTTGCAGTATCGCGAGGCATGAGATTTATTACAAAGGTTGCACGTGATTCGAGACTGTGAGATGAATGTTTGGTTTGGAGTCCGGTTGGATTCGTGCAGTTTGCGTATGCCGTCTTGTTCCGGTAACGTAAATTATCCTGACGGGTTGTAGAGTGTGATAGTGTTTGATATGATGATGCTGTAAGTTCTAACATCCCGCAGCGACCGTCTAAAAATTTGAACAGTTCTTCGACTATTGGGAAGGGTGTGTTTACTATCCTTTCCTTCCATTTTAACTCGGTCTCGCGATCTAACTTGGATGTACGCAAATAAAGCAGCACTGCATCCGCGGTCGGTTGTTTGAGCGCCTGCAAGACTCTATAATGAGTTTCTATCTTCTTTGAATAGGATTATAGATCTTGGTACGATGTAAAGGCCGCTGTAAAGGAGTCATGTAAAACAATGTCTTTAAATGGTTATCTTCTTTGAATAGGATTATAGATCTTGGTACGATGTAAAGGCCGCTATAAAGGAGCCATGTAAAACAATGTCTTTAAATGGTCGACTACGATTTTTACAGGTTCGTTGTATCTCTTTTGTAAAATCTCCCATGCTATCGAATAATTTATGGCTCTATTGTCTAATGATGCTATTGCGTTAGCATCCTGTATTAGGCAAGGGCGGAGATAAATGAATCGCTTACAGTCGTCAATACGTAAATTCTCGTGTACTATGAAGCGAAATTGCACCGCGACCCTTGGCCAATCTTCACAGGATCCCGAAAATGTACATAGCTGATTTTTTAATAATGCTATTTCATTGTCGGCTGGAACCGAATATGGTGCGCCCAGTGAGATTAGCGTACTATCTGTTGGCTCTCTTATCCGCATTTTTGTCTGTTTAATTATATCTCGAGCGCGTTCTTTACAGGTATAAAATGTTGCTTTTAGGTTAAGGTATTCCTCTATTGTCTGCCCATAGTCTGTCTCGTCTAATTCGCTATGGGTTTCTTTAAATGGGACATATTCTTTTTCAAGTCGTCTAACGTATATCGAATAGGGATTGCTGACCTTCCTTCATCATAGTATCAAGTACCGCATATTAAACATTTTGTGGAAAAAAGTCATTAAAATTTAGTTTTCATTTAAATGGTAGCCAGTTATTAATAGATCTGGAAGAAATCTCCAAAAATGAAGTGATTAAAAAGTATCAGTTTTTAATTGTTGTGATTACGAATAACTATTAACTAATATTTAATATTTATAATATTTCACTCGTAATCAAAATCTTTTAATTAAAGATATTAACTGTTATATCTCAACTTTCAAAATTTGTCTTATGACAGTTATGGTGTGTGTTTACAAATGTAAATATCATGACATAATGTTGTGTTTTATTTTCAAAGGTTATCGACTGCTGGGCCAGACATTTTAAGCGACGTCGATCTCGTGATCAATCTCGAAACCACGAAAAAAACTGCTGCGGAAATAGAAATAAAAGTAGCTGAAGCTAGAGTAACTGCTGTAAAGATAGACGAGGCTCGAGAAATTTATCGTCCTGTTGCGGCTCGAACCAACCTCTTATATTTCGTTTTAAACGATTTGAACAAGATCAATATGCTCTATCAGTTTTCTTTGAAAGCTTTCAGCGTTGTCTTTCTGAACGCAATCAGATTTGCAGTAGCTTCGGAGGATTTGGCTAAGCGCGTGGCTCTTTTAATGGATAGCATCACTTATCTAGTTTTCATTTATACAAGCAGAGGATTATTTGAAGCCGATAAATTGACCTTCCTTTGTCAAATGACCATTCAGGTAAATATTTTATAATTTAGATCAGCGGTTCTCAATCTGTGGAACCCGCCATCCGTGTTGCCAGATCCAAGGGATTTCTTTTTCTTGGTTTTGTTTTGTCACTATTCCTATCTTATACCTAGTAATTATTGTATTACTTATACGCTTCCTATTAGTAATTTGTATAAAACAACCATCTTCCATTAGCTACATTGCAACATATCCTTAATACTAATTACTGAACATCGAATATAGATATATATAATGAAATATATATACGTTAAAAATATATATTTGATGGAATCTAAATTAAATAAACTTTGGTGGATATTAAAAATTCTATATTGTTTTTATCATTTTATCAATTTATTTACTAATTCATTGATTTCATCGAAATATCTTTTCAACGAATCT
>NT_179447.1:0-280 GCF_000188095.3 Bombus impatiens | reverse complement strand
TAGAGGGTATGAGGTTATAACGTATTACGTTATATGGGATGACGTTGTAATGTATTACGTTATATGGGATGACGTTATAACGTATTACGTTATATGGTATGGCGTTATAACGTATTACGGTACATGGTATGACGGTATAACGTATTACGGTATTTGGGATGACGTTATAACGTATTACGATACCTCGTATGACGTTATAACGTATTACTTTATACGGAATGAAGTTATAACGAATTACGTTATATGCTATGACCTTATAACGTAGTGCGTTATATGGGAT
>NT_179446.1:0-577 GCF_000188095.3 Bombus impatiens | reverse complement strand
TATAACGTAATACGTTATAACGTTATAACATATGACGTAATACGTTACATCGTTATACCATATAACGTATTATGTTATAACGTTATGCCGTATGACGTTACACCATATAACGGAACACGTTTTAACGTTATACCATATGACGTTATACGATATAACGTAATACGTCATAACGTTATACCATATAACGTAATAGGTTTTAACGTTATACCATATGATGTTATACCATATAACTTAATACGCTATAACGTTATACCATATGAGGTTATACCATATAACGTAATACGATAGAACGTTATACCATATGACGTTAAACCATATAACTTAATACGTTATAATGTTATACCAGATAATGTAATGCGTTACATCGTTATACCATATGACGTATTACGTTATAACGTTATGCCGTATGACGTTACACCATATAACGGAACACGTTTTAACGTTATACCATATGACGTTATACGATATAACGTAATACGCTATAACGTTATACCATATGACGTAATACGTGACATCGTTATACCATATTACGTATTACGTTATAACGTTATGCCGTATGACGTTACACCATATAACG
>NT_179445.1:0-2738 GCF_000188095.3 Bombus impatiens | reverse complement strand
AGACACACCCCATCATAGTTTCCCTATGCAGTATCATCGCGAGGAAAACGTCAGTCGCGAGTCGCCTGTCCGAATTGATATTTGGTAGTTGGTTGCTGGACTGAATCCGAGTTCCTCGACCTCTCCGGCAATCATCGTCCGAACTCTAAGCGCATGTCGAATCGCATCTATCCGAGGTTAAACTTGTATCCGCGAACCGCGAACCGAATTTAACAACCGCGAGTTTACGCCAAGTGTACTCATTGGATATTATCCTTAATAAATATTTCTTGTTAAACCAATTCGAGTGTCCCTTCAATCACTATCACTTCAATCACTATAAAGAAAACAACGTTATTCGCACACGTCACGAAGGCCTAGGGGATACCGGCTTCGACAAAATTGTCGACAATATAACAAAAATATATAGGTTTCCTAAAAACTCGACACGTTTATCATGAAACTACCACTTGGAAGTGTGATAATGAGTCTGTTCCAGAGGCATTATATGCTCGGCAAGATAGTGACATGAGATACATACAGGAAATCTGACAGACTACAATGCAAGAACTTGAAGAATCGATTACGCTGTAATGAACTGCAACAATAAGAGTGTAGAATACGGTGCGTGAAGTGTATTGGGCGATCACACTCCGAACTCATGCCCGATAAACACATATGCAGTTGTGAGCCAGCAAACAAAGAAAGGAAGTCTGGCTCTATGCAGAAGATACTCAATTCCTTTAGATTCGTTTAGAAATCAAAAAGAATTTAAAAGAAGAAATAAAATCCTTCAACAACTTCGTAAGCCCGCCAAAGGGCTTGACACACTTTCACCTCTTTACGAACAATACTCCTGATCAAAGTAATTCCTTGTCTCAGTAGAGCGCACGATGAGTATGGACAACATCGTGAACCTGATGTACAGCATAAACCTCTTCAAGGAATTGTTCCATGTTCATTTGGTGGGGATGAATGCATTATCGCTAAGATGGCACGGATAAACTCTGACAGATTTACCACAAGTGACTTTGGACGTCTGACAAACTTCGAAATTGCGAAATTCAATACCAATCCACTTGTCTCTAATAATCGTAGGTTACTACTGCTGCAGCCCCTGGAAGCTCTCTCGTTTGAAGTAGTCCTGCTGGCAAAGACGAAGCTCACGGAGAGGCATAAGTTCCTATTCAACGGTCTCCGTTTCGAAATGGTGTGACCACTTGAACTCCAAGTTCGGGGGCGGAACGGCTTTATCATTTAATTCACTTCGATTAGCATGGCATTTCACTTTGAAGCGATAATCACTACCCACGTGCAGACAAGGGTAAAATGGATCTCTCAGTTGTCACAATAAACCTAGCAAACAACGCGGCTTTTCATATATTCTATTTTCGTTGCAGGTTCCAAATCTTGTGTCTTGTCACAACGTCTTTGCCGAAGAATGAGACGCGCTTTTCGAAAAACTCTATCTGTGCGATACAATCTTTTTATCCCCGATGGT
The DNA here is from genome assembly GCF_000188095.3 of Bombus impatiens. Lineage (NCBI taxonomy): Eukaryota > Metazoa > Arthropoda > Insecta > Hymenoptera > Apidae > Bombus > Bombus impatiens. The sequence goes on along the minus strand of NT_179445.1, from coordinate 1,258 downwards.
GCTTATAACGCGAGACACGTTCCCTGGTACAGCACGTTAAATAATAGCAGATACGAGCACCTGTGACACTGATTTAAAGAGTGAAAGGTGGATCTGGTCGTCCAGTTCAGTGACACTGATTTTGATGGCATTTGATTTGTCAAGGCTCAGTCGTTCTTGGATTTGGTACTCTCAAAAAAGCTAGATATTTTTCTGTACCGAGCTGCTAGAATTTGATACCTCTGTCCACGAGGATATGAACACTGAGACAACGGTCAAGAAGTAGAGATCGTCCTCCAGACCATAAATAATAATATTCTTCCAATCCTAGAAGCCTCCATTCCAGCTCTCACATGGGATTTCAATTGCGTTGAGAGATATCTCTATTCCCGCTTCTGAGGTATGTTACATGATAAACACAGAATCTCTCGCATTTTAAATCGGCTGGAGAAGCGCTTCGGCACTATATGTTACTCTATCCGATCATTCATGGAACACAGCAAGTGCTATCAAGCCATAAAGAGGCGTATCAGGGAGGCCCCTGATAGATTCACGAGTTCTCTGGATCCAAAGAATTAAAGATTCTAAAAGCATGTTTCCGCAAGTTAGACGAGTGCTAGGCAACAGGGCTAACCTCGTAATCTTTGTCCTCAAATTTTCTTCAGACGATTCTCACCGTCTTCCACAGTTGAACATCCTCCTGGCTTAGTGCAACAGAGCAAAAGGTGCATCGTTATTGGTACGAAGCCGACAAAGAAGTCGAGACCATAACATGTCCGCTGCCGCTGGCTCCCCAGAACTTACTAGTAACGCGATGAGATGCCAAGAATAAACGTGTACGCAACACGTGCTTTTGTTATTCACGATTGTGTACCGCGATTTCCTTTCAAATTTTGAACTGTTCTTTGTACAGGTCCTTAATTACTACTGCGCTCGCGTGCTATTTCATCACTTTAAACTTGTTAAACTTTTATCACTCGTTATAATAGCACTTGTTATTTGTATGTAGCGAAGCATTCTTTGTCCGGTCCAAGACTACTGCGTACAAACTTTGAATTTGTGCGCCGAAATGTGTGTGAAGATCTTCTCAGATTCCCAAATTTCATAACCTTGAAAATTCAGACCTTCGTTGAGTCGGAGCCGCTGGAACAAGGTCTGTACCTTCACCCGAGGAAACGGGGCTAGTAACCGCTTCGGCTCCGATGTCACAGGGAATTATTTCACATGAGTCAATTCATTAACGATTCAATATATGTTTCTGAATGGGAAAAGGTTATCT
>NT_179444.1:0-372 GCF_000188095.3 Bombus impatiens | reverse complement strand
CAACACGTATAAGATTAGGATTAACAAAGAACCGTTGACAAATGTTGGGATTGCGATGCGTGTCCAGATGATGCTGAGCACGCATTACTGAAGTGTCCAAGATGGGCACTCCAGCGTGCTACTCTGGACAATGTTGTCGACACGTTTACAGTAAATAATATAATCGCATTGGTGTCGGTCGACAACCATACCTAAGGGCTGTTCCGGAGCTTCTACGGGACAGTGATGAAGGCGAGACAGGCGCAAGAAAGAGCCAAAGGCGGAGCTACTAGAAGAAGGGGAAGATGATGTTTTGACCATTTCCTAAGAAATACAGGCATCTGATAGAAGATATTCTTGTTGAGAATTGTGGATCTTTGAAGCCGAAATAAT
>NT_179443.1:0-404 GCF_000188095.3 Bombus impatiens | reverse complement strand
ATATGGTATAACATTATAACGTATTACGTTATATGGTATAACGTTACGACCTATTACTTTATATGGTATTACGTTATATGGTATTACGTTATAACGTATTGCGTTATATGGTATAACGTTATAGCATATTACGTTATATGGTATAACATTATAACGTGTTACGTAATATGGTATAACGTTATGACCTATTACGTTATATGGTATTACGTTTTACGGTATAACGTTATAACGTCTTACGTTACATGGTATAACGTTATATCGTATTACGTTATATGGTATAACGTTACGACGTATTACTTTATATGGTATTACGTTATATTTTATTACGTTATAAAGTATTACGTTATATGGAATAAAGTTATAACGTATTACGTTATATGTTATAACGTTAGAACGTATTACGT
>NT_179442.1:0-343 GCF_000188095.3 Bombus impatiens | reverse complement strand
CGGAGAGTGAAGACGGGCTGATTGCACGGTTGAGAAGGGCACAGGGGACATATGGGATGTCGTTATAACGTATTACATTTATTACGTTATATGGGATGTCGTTATAACGTATTACATTATATGGCATAACGTTATAACGTATTACGTTATATGGGACGACGATATAACGTATGGTTATATGGTACAGGTTATATGGGATGACAATATAACGTATTACGTTATATTGTATGACGTTATATCGTATTACGCTATATGGAATACCGTTAAAACTTAATACGTTATACGGGATGACGTTATAGCGTATTACGTTATATTGTATGACGTTATAACGTAATACGTTATA
>NT_179440.1:0-395 GCF_000188095.3 Bombus impatiens | reverse complement strand
GGAAAGAGGTGGTATGCTTTGGATAACGGCAACAATTTTATATGAAGTATGATTATTGCAAATACTGAATATATTTGAAGAAAATTGAGAAACTGGTGAACTTGTTATATTATGAGCTACAGGCTTGGTACTGTGTCTATCTCTTATCACTTTAATACAATGAATGAGACACTTGTACGGCGTTTTTAGATAATGGAAAACCTGGTCGTGCTATATGTCTTGCATTCAATAACAGGAAATGGTTCTGCAATTTCACTAATACAACGTACTTGCAGTATAATGATAAGCATAATACAATATAAATTTGCATTTCATCCGTTGTTTCGTCGTGCGACGTTCTCCCTAGATCAGGCCACACACCGCTGACAGGATGGCAACCAGATGTTCGCACGCCT
>NT_179439.1:3720-4797 GCF_000188095.3 Bombus impatiens | reverse complement strand
AGACCAGATGTAGAGTTTTCTTAGAAGTGGTAACCACTTCAACAAGTCGGAATGGGAGTAATTGTCTAAACGAAAGTTTCTAACAAAATGGCGGCTTGCGAAGTTTAGTTCTCAATACGCCATGTTGTTGTACGGTTCGGTATGTCTCCAGGCGCAATGTTCGATGTCCACTCGGAGCTTTGGGAAGAGGTTGTCACCTTATGGACCTCTTGTTTGTTGGCAGAGATAGAGTCTGCTCGTAGTGGATTCCACCGTGGTTGAGCCGTTTCATTGCAGATTTTTGGTATTTCGGAAACTTTCTCATGGTTTAAAATTATTTTAGTTAGTTTTATATAGTTGTAGCTATCTACTCGCCAAATCGCATGTCGGAAAAAATCTGGAAGTATGGAAAAATTACTGTAGAATTTCGATACAGTCGGCCTGATACAGTCGGCTGCCCCGAAGTTCCTTTATAATATTATATTTGCATAGAGGGCAAGAGCGGTGTTCTGTAAATTTTTGATGGATGGGAAATATTGTCGAGGATAAGACGTATTTTAGTAACAGATTATAGAAGCAGCTTCCTATTGGCTATACGTGGCGGTAGGGGAGGTTTGGAAGTATGGTCTTAGATGCTATGAGCAATTTTTGTTCTTATTGCCGAGTAACTGATCTCTTCTAGTGGATTTCTTTTATTTAACGAAATGAGAGGAGCCGGCCGAAATGAGGTTCATGGTCGAGCTATGTTGCGGCGGTATGATAGCGTGAAGATTTCCCCTGTACGTATAGAGTTTGAACATTGGATGATCATTGGCGCACTGATTTCGGAACTTAGAGGCACTGCGAGCGGAAATAAAATTATGATGAAACATTGAATTCGAATTCATGAGCTTTGACTATTGTAGTTGTTACGACCGTTCGCGGAGAGACACGCAGAGGAAAACGCGTCAGCGAGAGGCGTAAATTCTCGCTGCGATTCGGTTAATCGACGCCGCGAAGTAGTCGTTCCCCTGTTTCGGTTAAGATAACAGAGGTGGTTAAATGAATATGACACAGTAGAGTAAGTTATATTTCACCGGACACAGTAGAGTAAGTTAT
>NT_179439.1:0-3531 GCF_000188095.3 Bombus impatiens | reverse complement strand
GTGTCTAGCGCACGGGACCATCGGATTTGTTGGTGACGATTTTAGTTAAGAGAGTGAGGAAAATAGGCTTCGTTGTTAATTGGTTAAACGAAAGGTCTTAACCGCCCTCGAGAGAAAGTGGTTAGTGGGAGGAAAGTTGCATCATACGTGAGAAAAACTAACTTTTCCTTGTCAAGCCGTGGTAGACAATGGTCTTTAGAAATGCTTCGGAAGCAGACGTTTGTTTGGTTTGAAGGACCTCGACTAGGAAATTCCTGTGATTTATGGAAGATACTTGAGACTATTGAGGGTACGCAGTGAGTATCCGAAGACATCTGGTTGCCATCTTGCCCGTAGTGTGTGGCTAGGTAAAGTGTTACGCGACGTAACAGTAGTATTTAGCCGTTTCTCTAAGGACAAGGCTAGGGTTGTAGCTTGAATTCAGCCATTAGAGTTATCACGAAGGAATAAGGGAATGCAGGGTCTAGGACCGCACGTATCAATGGACTCACTTGAAGAAGACTCACTTGAGCTGATTCGCGTCGACTTTGGCTACGATTTAAGGACACAATAATGATACAACTCTCTTATGACGAACGCGGCACTGTCCCTGTCCGATTATAAATTGTCCGAGATTTGTGATAATGAGCTTGGGCTGGTTACTAAAGTTCAATTCATCACCTTATTTGTAAAACGTTCGAACTGCGGCGGAAGGAGATCACCGGTGATCTGTCAGTTTTGCGATTTTTGTGTCCACTGCGTGACACTAACATCGTGGCGTCAGCGAGGGCGTGTTTCGACTCGCGGAAACTATTTTCGGTCTGCTTCGAACACTCGATGGGCGCGTTGTCATTTTTTGCATCTTTTAGTAAATTGTTGAGTGATGTTGAGTGGTCGAAAGATTTTTGCGGCCGCTGGTATGAAACTTTGGTAGAAGTTAATCATACCGGGGTACCTTCGCAGTTGCTTAGTCGCGAGCTTTGGAACGTTCACAATCGCTTTAACGCGCTCGACCAACGGCTTAATTCCATCGGCGTTTACGATGTATCCTAAAAATGTGATTTCGCTCGAACCAAATTCTTATTTCGCGGGGTTAATTACGACACCGTAATCGTTTAACCGTTCGAAGGTTCGCAAGTGATCGCGGTGTTGCTGCTCGTCTTCCGAGGCTATCAAGAGATCGTCGATGTACGCGCATACGAAGTCTGAAGCAGGCCGGAATCCGTACATGAATCGTTGCCACGTTTGCGCTATGCTGCCGCAAAGGAGTGCGGAGGTTGTTTGAAAGTAAAAAAATGGGAGACAGGACACCCTCCCAGTTCTACAGAGAATTGAAGAAGCTAGCCGCTCCATCGATTTCTGACGACCTCTTTCTGACGCTTGGGAAGAGCCGCTTCCCAGTGAATGTGCAACGGATCCTGGCTGCAATAATGGAAACAAGTTCGAATGACCTCACCACAGTGGCAGACAGGATCCACGAAATAAGCCCAGAACAGTCCGGACAGACAACAGCGAACAGCGAAGAATCGAACCGTCCCCAGTCACGAAGTCCGCGGACCAGTAGCGTAAATTCGCGCGCTGCTCCTCGACGGTCGTCGCAAACCACGATCGCGATCCCCGAATATCCGAGACATGACGCAGCAAAATGGTAGGATGCACCGTAAACGTTCCAGAAGCTACGACTATTAAGCAACTGCGAAAGTATATTCGTGATCCTCTCCAGATGTCTCGGGAATCGGCACCTGCAGCAAGTCGAGGATGCAGTGGTGAGTCCATCAACTACGGGACGATACGAAAAATTAAAGAGTGAAATTATCCGCAAACTGGCTGATTCAGACAGCACGAGAATGTGAAAGTTGCTGGAGTCTGAAGAAATGGGCGAAAGAAAGCCGTCCTAATTGTATCAATACCTAGGAAAACTCACCAGGCAGGTAGCATCCCCAATTGGAGCGTTCGAAGCGTCAACAGGTAAATTTGATCACATACACATACACATACACATGCACATAACGTAATGCAATATTCGCAAGGCTACCGATATTGTCTAACGTGTATCGACCGGTTCTCGCGTTGGCCCCAAGCAATACCCATACCCGACATGGAAGCGTCAACCATTGCTTCAGCTCTCCTTTCCATTATACCATCGAAAATAACAACCGATCAAGGACGCCAATTCGAGTCACAATTGTACAAGGAACTATGCCGGTTTTCGGTATCAAACATTTACGCACGACGGCCTATCTTGTCGCGTCCAACGAGATGGTAAAGCGCCTACATCGACAGTTGAAAGCGGAGATAAAGTGCCACGACACGAGCAACTGCGTCGAAATTTTCGAACCGCGATAAAGGAGGACCTAAACGCAACGGCAGCCGAAATGATTTATGGCACCGGCATACGATTGCCGGCGGAATTTTTCATCGCAACTGAGCAGCATGCCAACGCGGAATATGCGAACCGGCTTAAAGAACAGATGGGAAAGGTCAGGTCACACCCGGCTACGCGTCATGGCGGAAGGAAAATTTCCGTTTTTAAAGAATTAGAATCGTCGCCGTATGTTTTCGTGCGTCATGGCGCGATAGGGGGCCCTTTACTGCCTCAATTCGACGGACAGTTCAAGGTTGTAAAAAGAGGCGAGAAAGACTATGTTATTAAAATAAACGATCGTGACGTAACGGTTTCCATAGATCGTTTAAACCTGGCGTTCGTGGTCCCAGACGACCTTGAAGAGAACACCGCCTAACCCCGGGATATACTTCTTCCGATAAAGCAAGTGAATGCGCGCGACGAAAACAGTGCAAACAGCGGTCGAACAGCAGAGGAAAACACTAGGAATAGGTATGTTACGCGGAATGATCGTAGAGTTCGTTTTCCCGACTGGTTCCAGTCAGGTCTCGATTAGGTGTTCTAGATTATCGGATCGATGTATTGATAATAAAAACAGCGACGACAAGAGAAACTTGGTAGATATTTTATAAATTTAACTTAAACCTTATCACTGGAAGGGGGTAATGTAGCGGCACGTGAGGAGGACAATTCAAATCCTGTTGATGTTTTGCTTCGGAGTATTAAGACCGTTAGGTCACAAGTATTGTGGGGGGCACGATGAATCTGATGTTCTCCTGTAGCCTGATGGGGAAAAGCAGCAGAGGAAGAGGTAGGATTAACATAGGCTGGTCAATAGCGAGGATTTCCCCTTTCCCTGCGCGCCGAATCCAATGCTTCAGGTGCATGGAGTCGGGTCACGTGCGCCAGGATTGCACATCGACGGCCGACCGGTCGGAGCGCTGCTACCGGCGCGGGGAGGAAGGATACCGCGCCACGGACTGCCCGGCGCGAGTACCCATGTGTCCGGTGTGCGCGGACCTGGGAATGCACGCGTCACACCGTATGGGGTCACTGGCATGCAAACCGCCTGCCCATAAGAGGAGTACTGCCCGTCTCTGGACCTCGGGGACTTCAACGCCCACTCAACGGCGTGGAGCTCCCGCAGGACCAACGGAAGGGGGCGCGATGTACAGGACTGGGCGGCCGCACTCGACCTCCAGCTTATA
>NT_179438.1:0-364 GCF_000188095.3 Bombus impatiens | reverse complement strand
GACGCACTGATGAAATTTGGACTGTTACTTGACTGTTCTGTCGTCGTGAGAACAAGTATAGATATGAAGTGACTGTTGAATGTTGTTTCCGAAATCTGAATTGGTGATCTGGGAGTGTTTTCAATTCCTCTAGGAGTGGAAGGAGTCGATTCGTTAGCATCTTCTCGAATAGTTTAGACAGGGTAGGTAAGAGACTGGGTTAGCTAAAAGACTGAAAGGTTAGGTTGGGCGATAGGAGCTAGTTTCATATATCGGTTTTCCGGGTTTAGGGATGAGGGTAATCAGTGAGATTCCAGGCTTTAGGAAAGTATTCAAGTCGAAGAATAGCGTTAAAAATCGATGTGATGGGTGCAATCCCTTTCAA
>NT_179437.1:0-688 GCF_000188095.3 Bombus impatiens | reverse complement strand
CCGGTCGCGCGGTCTGGCGTGCAGATGTTTTAGGCGGCGTAACAGTTAGTGTGCCTGACAAGTACAGCTGTGTCATCCGCGAATGACAGTATTTTGCTATTGTTAGTTGTTGGTATGTTGGCTGTGTATAATGTGTATAAAATTGGTCCTAGGACGCTTCCTTGCGGAACTCCTGCCTTGATTTCTTTAACTTCAGAGTATGTGTCCTTGATTTTTACTATGAAGGTTCTGCTGCTTAAGTATGATTTGATTAATTGGTATATTTGCCCCGAGAACTGTTTCCTGATTGATTGAAGTAGGCTAGTGTGGTCTATTTTATCGAATGCTTTTTCGATGTCCATGAAGAGTGCCGTGCCGTATTGTTTTGTTTCCAGCGCCTGTAAGATTTCATTGACGAGTCTGTGCGTTTGTTCTATTGTGGAATGTTTGTTTCTCAATCCGAATTGGTGATCCGGTATTAGTTGATTCTCCTCTATTATGGGTTTTATTCGGTCGTAAATTATTTTCTCTAGTGTCTTAGAGAACACCCGAAGTAGTGAGATTGGTCGGTAGGATTTGGTTTCGTGTGGGTCCTTGCCTGGTTTGGGTATCATTGTGATTTGTGCCAGTTTCCAAGATTTTGGAAAGTATTGTATTCTTTCTTGCGTCGCATGGAACATCTGCATTCCAGCCGACGCTGCCCAGCAGC
>NT_179436.1:0-457 GCF_000188095.3 Bombus impatiens | reverse complement strand
AAATAACGCTTTTACCTGTGGCGAGGTTACGAACCACGCCCGTGAAATGTTTAACTTCAAACATAATTTTAAATTTCCTTTCTGGTTATAAATACGAATGTGTGTAAGAACTCGTGTAGGAAAAGATGGACAATACTTTAGCGATCCTGAAAGAAAGCTGGGCAAGCTGCACAAGTGGCTCGTATTTTCTTCTCTCTCAAAAGGGCTGCATATAGCTGTCTCTTCTTAGAATCAAACCTTTGCTCGCCATACTTTTCTTCAAGTCTGAGAACTATACGTATGAATATGTACACTATAAAAGACTATTTGCATTCCTGTTATAACATTTTGTTTCTTTTGCGCAGGCAAATATATCGGGAGTTGCTTAACTTGCAACTACAGACGTCAATATTTTTCTCGATACTTATGTCAATATCAACGGATAACGTTAAATCGTAAATCAAAGCTGCCTGGGAAA
>NT_179435.1:0-225 GCF_000188095.3 Bombus impatiens | reverse complement strand
CAGAGAAGAAAAATAAATCCAATCGAGGAGAACGGCAAACCAACGCCTTTTCTGCAAAAAAGGAAGGATGCTTCAGATGTGAAAGATTAGGACACTGTGCGAGAGAGTGTCAAAATGGCATCCAAGCGGGAAGCAGTAACGGCTATTGGCATGGACCAACACGTGGTCGAAACAGAGAAAGAGGGAACAAAGGCAATACGAGCAGGGGACGTGGAAACTTTCATC
>NT_179434.1:0-538 GCF_000188095.3 Bombus impatiens | reverse complement strand
GTCGAAGAGCCGATGGCCTATGTGGCCTCGTCCTCATCAGCGCCGTCCAGGGGAAGAAAAAGGAAGCTGACACCCACAGCTTCAGACGTACCTATGGAACTGGCTTTGGAGATGGCTTGTCCTCCACGGCGGAGATAAAGGAGATAATGAAGGTGTTGATAATATCGTCGAACCCGAAAAGCACCTACATTTTATTTTACTTGAGCCGAACTCCCTTTGCGAATAAATAAGTGATGGTGCGCTACGTAACTTGTAGGTTTTATATGAGTTGCGTGGCGACAAGTGAGATGGACAATGTAACTATAATGTGCATTCATTTACTTATTTATTTATTTACTGTTTATTATTTTGTTATTTGTTATTAGTTATTTATTATTATTATTTATTTATATAGTTATTTATTTATTTACTTATTTACTCACTTATTTATTTGATTATTTATTATTTAGTATTTGCTTATTTATTGATTTATTATTATTTGTTGTTTATTATCTATTATTTATTTATTATTTTGTTATCATTATTATTTATTATTTAT
>NT_179433.1:0-905 GCF_000188095.3 Bombus impatiens | reverse complement strand
TACGTTATATGGTATGACGTTATAACGTATTACGTTATATGTTATGACGTTATAACGTATTACGTTATATGGGATGACGTTATAACGTATTACGTTATATTGTATGACGTTATAACGTATTACGTTATATGGGATGACGTTATAACGTATTACGGTATATAGGTTGACGTTATAACGTATTACGTTATACGGTATGCCGTTATAATGCATCAAGTTACATCGTATGAGGCTATAAGGTATTACGTTATATGATATGACGTTATAACGTAATAGGTTATATGGTTTGATGTTATAACGTATTACGCTATGTGGGACGACGTTATAACGTATTACGATATATGGGATGACGTTATAACGTATTACGTTATATTGTATGACTCTATAACGTATTACGTTATATTGTGTGACGCTATTACGTATTACGTTATATGGTATGACGTTATAACGCATTACGTTATATGGGATGAGATTATAACGTATTACGATATATGGAATGACGATATAACGTATTACGATATATGAGATGACGTTATAACGTATTACGTTATATGGGACGTCATTATAACGTATTACGTTATTTGGGATGACGCTATAACGTATTACGTCATATTGTATGCCGTTATAATGCATCATGTTATATCGTATGGGGTTATAACGTATTACGTTATATGGTATGACGTTAAAACGTATTACGTTACATGGGACGACGTTATAACGTATTACGTTACAAGGGATGACGTTATAACCTATTACGTTATTTGGCATAACGATATAACGTATTACGTTATATGGGACGACGTTATAACGTATTACGTTACATGGGATGATGTTATAATGCATCATGTTATATCGTATGAGGTTATAACGTATTACGATATATGCAATGACGTTATAACGTATTACGT
>NT_179432.1:0-2298 GCF_000188095.3 Bombus impatiens | reverse complement strand
TTCTTTAGTGAGGTCAGTGGGCTGTTTTCTTCTTAGTCTTCTTTCTAAGTTAGTCTTCTATAGTTTATTGGTTTATAGATTTTAAGCTTATTTCCTATGCCGAGTTTAGAGTTTCGACTAGTTAGCCAATACATCTGTCTTCTTTTATTTCTCAAATCGCCACTCGTCAACGACAACGCGAAAGTAAAATCATCCTTGTATTCGCATTCCGGTTTCCAAATTTTTGTTCTGGTTTGTTCTAGAGGTGTAGATATGTGTTTCAAATAACATTTTACTATATGCTATTATACCTAAAATAAAAAAATTCCCTTATTTGGAGGTTATTTCTGGAATCTTTCAAGACAAATCATTTAAAACGAACTAAATTCTCTCTACGCACGTAAAAATTGTTATTACTCAAAATAATTGCATATTATGCTTTTGTTTCTGACATCTAAACTTAAACAATGAACACGAAAAGGATACGTTACATATTCACTCTTTCCGCAAAGAAAACGATTAAAACGCATTTCTCGAATATCATTGCGACGACGACGATGATCGTGCCACTACTTATTAAGTAGTAAGAAAAGAACTGTAGTATGAGAACTCTGTACGCTGTAGAGCATTGACCTCCATGAGTTTTTGTAACCTGGAATTTGTCTTCCGCGTCATATGCAATAATATTATTCGAAGCGATCGATACAGTGCTATCAAATTCTTTCGAAAATTTCAGCGGTGCTCTCAGATTCATTAAATGTTTAGTTGCCGTTGATCAGCCAAGTCACAGCTCTTATCGGCAATGTCGTGACTACGGTGCAATAGCAACTCAACGAGATATTACAGTGTACCGAATGATTTTGCACTAAATCTTGGCAACGCTTTGCAAGATTACGGACGGCTGAATAAACTATCACAGCACATTGTGATTTATCATGATGGCGCTGGAGAGGACCAAGTACGTATTCGATCATAAAATGGAATATACAAAGACCAAGCTAAACAGTATGTTACGCCCTACGGCTTGCCATACGTCATATTCTTAACCGTCGATCGTGGCACTACAATGTCGCAGACGGATCGTCGCGTCTGCCCGGCAAATAAACATTGTAGTGGCAAGCGCACATTAAGCAGGGCGACTTCCAGAAACGTCGACTCGTGGCCGTTATTTTACCTCGCGTAAAAGAATATGGCGTGATCCGAACGTAGTGGGGGTCGTCTTCCAGAAAAGACGAAAAAGATCGAAGGGCGATCAGAACTTTTCGAGAAGTCGAACCGTCAACACATATCATACGTCGCGCATTACTTATCAACCAAAACGCAGTTATATTTTCTTTTTATTCCATTTATATCTTTCTAGTTAATAAGTTGTTGAAATAAACATTAATTTATTTGTGTTAAATCTGTGCAATTTCATTGAACTACCCTTATTATCATAATAGAAATAAGGGGATCGATCAGTTCGTGGCATCGATTATTTAATCGTAACGGGAACTTACAACTTTCATTGACGTGCTATCTCGCGATCGCGTCTCTCCGCGAACGGTCGAAACACAGTATTTACGAAGGAACTTCTGCACCTGTTAAAATAATGTTTGTAATAATTGCCAAACGAATTAATTTCTTTAAAACTTCTTCTTATTTTCAATAGAATCGTCAATAGAATTAATACTCGCATATTGATTCATATATTCAATAGAATCTACAGGTAACAAAATACCAGGTACTTACAATAATTGATGATGTTGTCACGTAAAATAACAAAATAAAAAAAAGAAATTTGAGATGAAAAATAAAAAAAAGAAAACTTCATTTTTTCTAACAATAATCCACTTTACAATCCACTTCCGAACTCTAGGCGTGACTTTCTAAGACTGACTCATATGATTTGACTTTCGATCGGATCCGATTACTTTCTTTTGTCATCCCTCAACATCAGTTCTGCCCGAGCAGTCGAGCTAGGCGAACGTAAAGTATAGTGCTTCTGACATAGTGCAAGTGAACCAATCAAGTATCACGACCGGCATACTTCAAATCCGACGGACTGACGATAGAGATAAAGATGTGGCGGCACTCGACGACAATGTATATCGCTAAAGTGCCTAATGAACCATCAACATCCCAACAGTCCTTCCATCGAAGGTTCTAGAAGAAAGAGCACGTGGCAACGATCGCGGACGCCTAGCAAATGCATGGAAGGTGGGGATGTTGAGGGATGACAAAAGAAAGTAATCGAATCCGATCAAATGTAAAATCATAAGAGTCAGTCTTGGAAAGTCACGCCTAGAGTTTGGAAGTAGATTGTAAAGTGTATTGATG
>NT_179431.1:0-861 GCF_000188095.3 Bombus impatiens | reverse complement strand
GTTGTTTTTTTTATATTGATTATAGAATTATTTATTTAATATTAGTTATAAGATTAATGGTTTATCCTGTTATTATAATTGGTTGGATTTCAATTTGTAATTATTCAATTTTAGGGTCTTTACGTTTAGTTGCTCAAATAATTTCTTTTGAAATTTTATTGTTTTTAGTTTTTTTTGTATTAATAATTATAATTGAGGATTATTCTTTTTTAAAATTTGTTAAATTTCAATATAATGTTATTTTTTTTATATATATATACCCATTATATATTATATTTGTAATTAGTACATTAATTGATTTAAATCGTGCTCCATTTGATTTGATTGAAGGTGAATCTGAATTAGTTTCTGGATTTAATGTTGAATATTTTAGAAGATTATTTGTATTTATTTTTTTATCAGAATATTTAAATATTATATTTATAAGATTATTATTAACTATAATATTTTTTGGATTTAATTGATGATCTACAAATTTTATTTTTATTTATTTACTTCATTTAATAATATTAATTATAATTCGTGGAGTATTACCTCGTATACGGTATGATAAATTAATAATAATATGTTGAGTTGAATTATTGGTTTTAATATATTTAATTTTTATTTATTTAATAAAAGAATTTATTTTTTTATTAGTACTTTAAATTATATTTTAAAATTAAAATTTAAAAAAATATTATTTATTTAATAAAATTGTTTATATTAATATATATATATATATTATAAATTTATATAATATTATGTAGTAATTTAAATTTAATTATATTATAATTATTAATTTTTTAAATTAATTATAATTTTGTAATTTAAGAAAAAAAGTTAATAGAAAATTTTATTTCTATAATATGATTTCAAATC
>NT_179430.1:1812-3811 GCF_000188095.3 Bombus impatiens | reverse complement strand
GCTTTACGCCCCTAACCCTAATTCTAATGTACACCCGACATACATATCTATATCTTTAATGTTTCAATAGCGAACATTGGAATGCTTTTGTGAGCCATTGTACATAACACATACATATTTTATTATATTTTATATCTTTTACGTATTTTACTATACTATAGCCATATATAAATTCGGGGTATAATAATCGTTATTTTCGGTATTAAAATCGTTATTAAACATCTATTTAATTAATGTTCAAATTGAAGTACAACCATGAAAAGTTAACAAAAGATACACATCTAGATTATACAAGTATGGCACAAGGTGACTGCGCAATGATTGTGTACATGTTCCACTTCTAGTTGTGAAGCGTAACCAATCAGCAAGCAGCACTACTCCTTTGTCGTCACTCTGTCATCCTAGAAATCGATGCTGTTCAATCGTCATTTGTATTCGAATCAAGGTAGAGTGTGTATCGCATAAAAATTTACTGAACGTTATGATTTTTTAATTTACCAAGCATTACTTGGTAATGAGTACTAAGTGGAGAATTAAATTTGAATAGAAACTTGATCTGCAAAGCTTCTGTAAAAAGAGATTTAGCGAAGGTAAATATTTCTGTTAAGGAAATTCGAGGATTTGGAAATATAAATAATTGACTATATTTCACACACAACAGCTATACATCTATATTACACTCTGAAGAACGTCTTGCACGCACGCTTGTCGCCAACCGACTATCCAGAATCTTCTAACGGCAGTCTTTTGTCTCAACTAAGACCTGGACGCCCTCTGACCCTTACACACACACTCTCATGTACAGTGTAAATGTATCACTTCCCTAACAATTTTATACATACAATTTTATAAATTTGAAAAGATTCGTATACATATTAGTTTTGTATAAATAATTTTAACCTAAAAATTTGTTCTGCGATGGATGGGGTAGTACAGTAATTGGAAAGGAAATTATTCTATATGTAAAAGTAAGTTATAATATAAAATACAGTTTCCTTTTTTTTATGTTTTTTGTATTTTCATTACATTTTTGATTTTCATATACATAACCGTCTTTCATTTAAAGAAGAATTTACTTTCTGAATGACTTTTCATACAAATTTGAATAATAACTGCTATTTTTGATGTGTTATTTTAATCTTTGTCCTTGTTTGTTTGGGCTACTGTATCGCTTACTTCCTTTTAATGTTTGCACGCTGTACTAATTTTGTGTGAATAATTTAGAAATATATGAGGTCTTGCAAATGAAATGATTTGATGTAGAAAATTCTTAATTTTCATAAAATAGTTCTGAACTGCCATGATTGGGTGGAAACGAAGAATCTCGGAAATGAATATAAAATAAACCGCTTCGCAAATGTACGTTGAAAGAATACATTACGTTTCATCTAATATTAGTTGTTTTTTTGTACTTTTATTTCACTTATCTGATCGGCCAAAATTTTTTAGGAATAAATTTTTATAAATTTCTCCTTTGTTAAAGTTATTTTTCTTTTTTACTTCGTCTTTTATTACAGACTCATATTTCAATAAGAAAAATTCTATTTATTTAGTATTATTTATGTTTACTTCTACATAAAATTATTTGTGACATATATATTCTTAGGTTAAAAGACAAATTTGTTGGTTACTACAAAACAAACATAACAAAGTTTTTAAGTTGTTCTTAGATTACTATAATTTGTGAATTTGTCTGAATTGCTATTCTTCTATGTTAAAATGATCTTAGCTTAATGCTGCTGTAGAGGATTGGTTGTGGATAGATAATGTAAAACAATAAGAGCGAGAGATAGCTGTCGCATCCCGTCAAATATATTTCGAATAAGTTAAACAAATAAATAAATAAAAGTACAAAAGATTCTCGTTCACTGTGTTCACAACAATAGTGTATGTTCGCTTGCGGAAAACCCGACTCGTAGATATTGATCGCTAATTCGTGTCACTTGATATATACTGTCTCGTCCGCGATCGCGTTCATTTATTTATATTGGTCGGGGGG
>NT_179430.1:0-1795 GCF_000188095.3 Bombus impatiens | reverse complement strand
GGGGGGGGAGAGTCGAAAAATTTGAATTTGTCTAAGATCGACGGATGCTCATAAAGGTGACTTTGTTTTATCTATCGATATGTTTGGAGCGTCAAGGCTGTGTTCGTGTTCCGAGGCACAAGAACAACATGAGACACTCTCGATCCGCCTCGTCCTATGACTCATGTGCCGCTACACTGTTTTTGCTTTTTAATAAAATTTGTCAGTTCTCATAACTATCTTTTTTTGTCAGAAAAGGAAATGATCATCCTATTGTTGTTTTTTTAATGAATTTTGTTGTAAATTCTGAATACTAAATTCAAAACTGAATTCTAAATACAATTTATTTTTCTTACACATATTATACATTTTGTTTTCATCTGTTTTGTGTTTTATGCTATTTTCTACATTCACTGATCGTTCTTGTCTCCCAGCTACTCTAACATTGATTGTTCTTTTACTTATTAATAGCAGTTTCTTATGTAAGTAAGTAACTTTAATTATTTTTTCTATACTTTTATCATATTTATATACTTCACTGTAGGTAGATTATTCTATTTTTTCTTTCTTTTCTCCAGAAAGTATCTCTGTTATTTCTTTTGTTATTGTTCAGTTTAAATTTATTATTATTTGTGTATCATTGGCTTCATAATTTTATTTGAGTTTATCATGTGTGTGTAATTTTTTCCAATGTTTTCCTGTGTTTCTTCGACCATTCGCGGAGAGACGCGATTGTGAGAAATCACATCAACGGGAGTCGTAAATTCCCGTTACGATTACATAATCGACGGCGCGAATAGATCGATCCCTGATTTCCGTTAAGATAATAGGGGTGGTTAAGGTAGTATAACGCTGCGATTAACAGCTCTTATAATTGGATTTAGTGTGTTAGTGGACGTAGCACTATAATATATTTAGTAGAGGAGATGTATGCTCGACAATACCGAGAACCGATTCTCGCGTTATGTTTAGCGTTAGACTTAATAGTTGACTTTTCCAAGTTTGCAGAATAAGTAAGTTACAGTGCCGATGCTGTGTCGGAGGAAAACTAGTGATGGGTGTGTCTAACATAAGGGACCATCGGATTTGTTGATGACAATTTTGGTTAGGAAAGTGAGGGCAGTAGAAATAGCTTCAGATTGGATAAAAGAAGGTTGGTGGACTAGGAAGGATCTTAGCCGCCCTCGATAGAAAGTTGCTAGTGTGAAGTATCATACATGAGAAAAACTAACTTTCCCGTGCCTTCCCGTGGTAAACAATAAGCTTTAGAAACGATTCAGTAAAGAGATGTTTGTTCGATCTGAAGCACCTTAGCTAGAAAATTCCTGAAATTTATGACGGGTCCTTAATTTATGAGGGTACGCAATAAGGATGAGTGGACATCAGGTTCCCATCTTGCTCGTGGTGTGTGGCCTGGTCTAGGTAGAGTATCGCCCGACGTAACATCCTGTTTAATTATGTGTTTTCCCATGTTTGCCAGTTTTAACATATAATTTACGACTCATTTTATTATTTTCTGTTCCAAGTCCATTCTTCTTGCTTTTAATCGCATAATCTGGCATTACATGGTATTTCAGTATGTATAATATTCTTTTTAAGGAATGTGTTTGTGTTTTATCTATTCTTGTTGAGTAGTGGAAACCCTATACTCCTATGCCATATAGCTATATAATGTGTATGGTTCACTTTGTCCTTATGTCAGATTACCATTAAGGCATTAATTTCTACCAGCACTATGAATGTTTTCGCTATAGTGTTAGTTGAGCCATATATATTTTTTTTCTTATACAAAATACCAAAAATTGCCTATGCCAAA
>NT_179429.1:0-330 GCF_000188095.3 Bombus impatiens | reverse complement strand
CAACAGGAAATAAAAAGGAAACTATTGATGGTGTTTCGACCGTTCGCAGAGAGACGCGATCGCGAGATAGCACCTCAAAGAGAGTTGTAAGACGCGATCGTGAGATACCATCTCAACGAGAGTCGTATATTCCCGTTACGATTAAATAATCGCCTCCACGAACTGATCGATTCCCTGATTTCTGTTACGATAATAGGGGTGGTTGAATTGAGGTTCACTGAATTAACAGGTCTAAATTAATGTTTACTCCAATAACTTTCTAAAGATGGTAATTACACTGATACGTATATACAAGTAAGTGAATGATTGAATTAAAGATAGAAACCCGGT
>NT_179428.1:0-441 GCF_000188095.3 Bombus impatiens | reverse complement strand
TACCGATCAAAATTTGCGAGTTGTTTTATTATTGAAGTTCCCATCTTGTTTCGTCTCGGTGGATGGTTGTTCGTGTTTCTAGAGATCGGGTTGAATTGGCAGTGGGACAAGCCTTTTGACAGCCCGATCTAAAACGCTCTTTGCCGTCCGAATTGAATTGTAGCTGTCCGGATGACACCATCGGCGCCTGGATGATCCTTCATAACTTGGCTAATGCATGGAGGGCACGTTGTCCTCTCTGAGGATGACGATTGTGCCCTTTCTGATGCTGTGTCCACCCTTGCTCCATTTATTGCGGCTCGTTAGCTCGTTCAAATACTCCTTATGCCAGCGGTTCCAAAAATGCTGTTTAAGCTGTTGGATATGCTGCGATCTGGAGAGTCGGTTCGATGGGATATCTCTGAAATCTCAATCACGTAAGTACATTAATGAATCGCCAAT
>NT_179427.1:0-978 GCF_000188095.3 Bombus impatiens | reverse complement strand
GCTCCGGTTTTCATACATACATATATATATGGCGGGACATATACATGTCGGAAATGAAAGGACATCGAGGCCTCCCCTTTGGATCTTTGGGATAATCCCCTAACACCGTAATCTAGATTCTATCATAGGCATAATGAAACAATTGTCTTCTTTCAATCCGATTGTATTTGTTCGAGATTTGTGATAATGAGCTTGGGCTCGAGGCGACGGCCAGGACGGCCAGTCGCCGAACGCAGCCGCGGTCCCGGGATGAACGCTTTGCCTAACAAAGGTACGGAGCAATTCTATAGCTCTCCTTAAAAGAAATATTTGTAACGGCACGCGACAGTAAACATTCCAACGGTTTCTGTCCCGTGGCTCGCCACACGCAGATCCTATTCTTCGAGTACGAAGGTTACTAGATACCGACGCGTATCCACAGTACATGATCAGCTAGCCCGAGAGCCGTTATAAATATTAAGATTTAGTTATCTAAAGTTATTAGTTATCATGTTAGTTATCATCTCAAACAGACAAACAGTCTTTGTACCAACTACGGGAAGATAGGGCAGATCTATTTTTCAACGAACGGCGCTTCCCGTTAGCAACCTTCCCTGAAGGACGGCTAGCATCTTTTTCTAACCACCGATATGGAGATTGACCAATTAGCAGCAACGTCAATTTCCCTCACTTTCTGAACGAAAGCTATCTTCGATGAATCCGATGATCTCGTGTCCTTAGACACACCCTAGCATAGTTTTCCTCTGTGGCATCATCGGGACTGAAAGTCATTCTCTCTTACGATCTCATGGACGAAAAGAGTGACGCCTTACGATCAATGAATATGACACGTTTTATTAACAAAGAGTCCGACTTAAATTTTGTGAGCACGTACACCTATCATCACGTTGACCGCGGATTGGTTATCGAACCTAAGGCCATTGTCACTAGCGTCGCGAGCGCCTAATCGCCGTGGTTGATTGTCAAGTCTGTGGTATC
>NT_179426.1:810689-826444 GCF_000188095.3 Bombus impatiens | reverse complement strand
TCGCCCGATATCTCTTAGGCCTTTCGTCCACGATACTACATTTATATGTGAATTATCAAAAACATTCATATCAAATTTCTTTAAGTTCACGATTAGAAGCTTTACGAACTTAATAACGATACATTATTACGCTGGAATTAATCAGATCTGTCCTACTTTTTCTATTCATGGAAACATATTTTGTAGGACATCTATTGTTTTTCGTTCGTATTCAGCACAGTGTCAAAATATTGATCGAGAACTGTTTATTATTTTATATACTGTATTCCTTCTACGTTTTGCCCTTGAATATACATTTATTGTGGTATGTATACCGTACATACATAATTTAAACCTATCCTTTACGAAAAAATGCCAAAATACGGAAGAGGTGGAGAACTGAATTCCTGATTTCATCTTCTTCAAAGAAAAATCATTTCATCGTCATAAAACGTAGCTTCTATCCTATATAATGAATTAATAAACACATAAATTAATGGAACGTAAAGAAACAATGACATAAATGAAGGAAGTTATTTTGGTTACTTAACATCATGTCAGTTACTAAGAAGCAATAAAGTTTTCGATTTACAAACGGCTACCATTTAATATATTTTAACAACGTTCCAACGCTGTTTCTTCGCTAAAAGAAACATTAAGAATTAAAAATATAGAACCACAAGAAATTCTGTCGGTGATTATGGTAGATAAAAATAAGCGTATCCCTTCCGGAAATTATTTAACGCTCGGTCAGCGATTTTGCATAAACTAACTATAATCGCTTTCACTGACGTATTAAATTGCTCCGCATTCCATCCACTACGAACGTGTTCAATCGCCATCGAAAATTGCGATTGAAACGTTACTAAACGCGAGAACTTTGATAATTGAGGCGTTGAAATAAGCGATGTAAATAAAAAAAAGAAGATAAATAGAAATCGGTCTTTTTACTGAGAAAGGAGATAAGATTGATATGGAATGCGGTGGAAAAATGTAATAAATATTGAAATAATTTATTTTGCCCTTAAACCTATCTCGAGATAAAGGTATGATAATAAGTGCTAACTAGATTGTGGTTGAGAAACATGAGGGCACAACACTTATCACATTTATTTTTTTTCTAAACGTACTGAACTGCAATATAATATTCGTTTTATTTTCTTTGTTTCCTCGACCGTTTATCAACTTCATTCTCACATATGTTCGATATTTTCAGATTACATTTAAAAACCATTCAGCAACCATTTTGATGAAAATTTATTGTGATCGATCAACCGTATCACCTATGAAATTTTTAATATCTCATAACGTAAAATTTTCGTCGTGTTATGTTTTTTTTTATTACCAGAAAGCATATAATAAATACAAGAATACGACGAATTTATATCACAACTCAGTACAAAGATGGTAAATTTTGAAAACCCATAGCATTCGCGTGATGTATGCAAGATGTAAATATCAAAGTTGGTGAAAACATATTTTTTGATTTTACTAGAAATATTTATTTCTGGTATTTATGTATACCGTTTATCGTCTCAACTTTTCAGTTGTAATGTAAAGTTTTTTTATTATTAGTATGAGTCGAGAATTTGGTGTATGATGAAGGCAAAAAAGATTTTTCAAGAATTTTATTTCATTTTTTTTTTTTTTTTTTTTGGTTCATGTATTTTTATCCTTCATAAAGTTGTGTAATAATATCCTACACATAAAATTTATTATTTTTAAAATTTGGGAAAATGTATAAATTTTTTGTTTCATAAAGTATGTATCTTGAAATTCCTGAATTAATGTTTTGTTATTCACTCATGACACGAATGGTGTACTATTTTACTAGTATATTATTCATCCTCATTTAATACTTGACTCTTCGTGTTTTCAATATCACATTTTCTGTTAAAAGGGTGTAACTAATGCAAATAAATAAAAATATTATTCCTCCATCAATTAACTTAACTAATCCTTAACTAATCAAATCAGAAATATCGAACACAAATTCTGTACTAAAATAAATCAAGCTGTCAACATTTGTTTTCCTTTATAAACCTGTTTTGTGTGACATCTCCTATTCTTTCATGTTATTCTTCCACATTGCTGTCATAATTCGTGTAAGTCATTTTATGAATGGTATTTTATTATTGAAGAAAATATCATTCAGTGATTTTATACTTTGACAGGAATGCAATTCGAGAATCTCATTAATAAACAAATATATCGAATAAATTATTTCACCAAGAATATGTTCTTTATACACGCAATTTTAATGTGTATAATATAGTATCTTATAACAAAAAAATGTATAAAATACAATTTCAAAGAATAAATCCGATACTGATATCTCTGTAATCAGGAATCTCATAAAAAATTAAAGTACATATATTATAAAATTGCATCCTGTTAAATCAAATAATTTTTCTTATGCGTTCAAGCTGCTATTATTAGCACAAGTACTGCAAAAGTTGCGTGGCTGTTCTTTGAAATAAAAATACTAATTGGTCGTTCATCTCCTTCAACAACATTATTTAAGAAGTAACTATTTAGCTATTACAGTTTTCTTATTTTATTTACCAATTTTGTTCTACCATCTTTGCTTCGGTTCTCAAAGGACTATTATAAAATTCTGTAGCATACAGGATAATTACGTAGATACGATACGATGAAACGGGTTGTACGGCGACATAGATCATGTGATTATAATTTCTGTACATAGGACATAATCGTTGAATGTTCGTCGAATTAAAATGTGAATGGATCGAAGTTGCTGTCAAACAAGATTAGAACAGAATGTGCTTTCAGTAATTTGAAAGAAAGACATTCTGTTCCTTTTAATCTTATTTCTTTCTCGATAGAGTATTGTTACGTAATTCTCCCTTGTGTTGAGGAACATTTACTATGATGATATCTATTAATATTTATTGAATTATATATTATATTCATCACGATATTTATTCTGATGATTTAATTATATTATATCCTTATCTTTTGTCGTACATATCTTTCTTGCTCCTTCTGAATAAATAAATAGTGATAGAAAATAATTTTATTCATTTGTTCTCTAGTTTTATATAAATATATCTCTTTATATTGAATTAAAATGCAGATTCAATTCAATACATTAGTTTGTTTTCTCGAAGCAATAGTTACACTTGTTTCTATCGAATATCCACCAAAACCTTTAAAATACCAAATAGTTTTAAATTATTCAAAGTACATGTATGTCAAGTTTTACTGATACCTAAGCTGGTATCTTTAATCGTAAGCAGCTGATACTCGAAATAGGAATTTCTCTTACTATTACATAAGCATTTTCATTGCACCTTGAAGCGCAAGAAACAAACAAGATAATTCGAATCTTACAATCATTCATTATCACCTCGAAAATATAACAAGAGCGTAAATTCCGGCTCAATAGTAAACCAAACTAACTTAAATCGCGATATAAATATTACCTTTGGTACGTAAGAAGGTTTTACCTGTATTATTGTATTTAACAAATAGATAGGATATTTAACCGACGAACAACCATTCATTATCACCTGGAAATCACAGAAGAATGCTAAATCCAGATAACCAATAACCTAAACCAACGTTGAATTCCAATGTAAAAGTCACCTTTTCTACTCAAGAATGTTTCAATTGCAGTTCTGTATTTAGAAAACAGACAAGACGATTTAACCCAGATAGCCATTCATTATGACGTTGAAATCACACAAGAATGCAAAGCCTAGATTACCTAGGACCTTAGCTAACTTTAGTAGGTGCTACTATAAAAATCACCATTCCTACACGAAAACTTTCGATTGCATTTTTAAATTAATCGATAATCATGTAACTTATACAACCATTCATTATCACCTGGAAATCACGCAAGAATGCAAAGTATCTATGTTGTCTATGATCCCAAGTAATTTAACACTAGTGCCAATGGCGAATAAAAATAAGGCACGTAGAAAAGAATTCAGAATGAAAGATACAAGAGGAAATATAAAACGCGATGAAAGAGCTAGGTTTTAAATATAAAAATACATATACGCAATAGTTCCATAAATTTAGAATACCATACAATGTCTCAAAAAATTTACGAATTGTTCGTTTTCACTACTTTTAGTTCTGATATTAAATCCAAATATAAAATTGCTTTACGTGAACGTGTTTTAACTGCATCTATACATTTAACGAGATGGAATCGTTTAGTCTGCAGGATCTTGATATTATGCAAGAAAGCAACCGCGTACAAAAGCAATAACGCAGGGTAACTTAAGGCCAAATAAAGAATTATCTTTTCTACAAAAAAATCATTTTAATTATATTTTTACACTTAACAGGGCAGGGCAATGCAATTCGTACAATCGTATATGTGTTACCACAAGAAATTGCACAAGAACGTGAGTTCCAAATTAAATCCTAGTAGAAAAATCATTCAACATGATAACGTTTTAATTCCTATAATCATATATTACCACCTCGAAATTATACAATAAAGCAAAGTCCAACATAAGTCGCCTTTCGCACACGAAAACATTTTAATTCCAGTTTTCTTTTTTTTTTCTTTTACGTTTAGTTAGACAGAACGATTTAATTCACATAATCATATATCACCATCTTAAAATTACATAAAGTTTAAACTTCGATTTAAAAATTCCCCTTCCTATATAAAATTATTTCAATTACACTTTCGAGTTTAACAAACACGCGATATGATTCGATTCACTTAGCCATTCACTGTCAGCCGAACGTTGGGCAAGAGCAAACAAAATCACAACCCCTGTGACAGGGTCAACGTGTAACACGCGTTCGTTGAAACGGTTGCAAAACATAGAAGAATTCACTGGCGCGATATCCTAATTGCGAGATACGAGCCAGTGAGTCGATAAGCCGCAGGAATATGACTCGACACCGCAGGCCCGCCCTCGAACGTCTTAATAACAATAATTAGTTCTCACCCCGGATCTATTTCGCCTTAGGTGCTTTCTGTACGCTGCTTAACAGCTCCCACGAAAGGTAATAGCGTCGATAATGCTTACACGTTGTCGTAGCTGAAGGTACGCGATTAACGCGGAAAAGTGTTTTTCCTTTGCTCGAGCTGCGTTACGCGAGATTTTCAAACGTGCCTCGTTCGCGTCGTAACAGTGTGCTACTTGTCGAACGTTTATGCGAGATATTTTATGCGACGATCACCAGGCTGTTGATTTTTCTGTTTTGGATTTATGAGTACATGATGTTGATTTTTTATTTTCCTTTCTTAAAAGTAATATGGAATTTTGTACGAGAAGATAAAAATTGATGAGGAATTTTTATTTTTGTGAGGAATTATGGTTTTCGTGTAGTTAAATTCATTTTATGATCGAATTTGGTTGATCGATGCTTGTCGTTCTTTTTTCGATGTACGAGTGCTTAATGTTAATTTTTATTTTCATCTTTCAAACGACTTGGATAATGTCGTAAATATAATGTACGAATTTTAAGCATCGTCAAAAAATGTCTTGCGTGCGCAGGAAAGTAAACGCACAAAAAAGATGGAGATGTATTTTTTTATTTTCATGTGGAATTGTGTTAGATATAATTAATACACATTAAATGTTATATTAGGTATTATGGGAGCACAATGTTATCTGTTATTGAAGATTCCACTAAGTACAGAAGAAACGTTCTATAATGTAATGCAAACAGCAATAAAACTTTTTTTAGAATAATATAGAATAATTATAAGCAGTTTTCACAGGGAGGTGTGTTTAAATACTGACAAGTATTGATTATACAGATAAAAAATATGATAGGTGCAGTCTACATTTTGTAACTCTCGATAGAACAGTAGAACTAAGATAACAAATTGTAGCTTTCCAATCGGATAAATGTAGGCTTATAATCAGATAAATGATCAAGAACTCTTATTACGATGTATCATGCCCAGCTGACACTAAACTAATTAGTATCGACTGAAAAATTTTGCAACATAGTAACAGCAACATAGTAAAAATTATATTAGTAAGATAAGGAATTGTAGTACTGTAACACTGAATCGATGTTCTAATTACGGTGTAATTATAAAGTAATTAAGAAGTTGTTTCAATATCGTGGCATTATGGTTCTCTATTTTTACCTATCTTTTCTAGAAAATTATTTCGCATTTAATATCTTCATCAACTAATCCTCTTGTCATATGTTGTGAGAAAATTAATCATGTAGTCACTTTAATTGAAGCTATAAATAAAACCAACACTGTTGCCGCAATTGGATATGTCTTGTGAAATATATGGCTGTAACATAATTTCAATTGAATTTTTATCATGTATCATTTAATGGATTTTCTTTATAATGTTCATCGAAATTGAAAATATTTTACCGTACAGTTATCTTAATAAATATGAAATTCATTGCTTTATCTATTGAAATGCGTTAAAATATATTTATGTGCAAATGTGGCGTTACATATGTAGATTTTATATTCCACACAATTCATTTTAGCATACACATTTTAACACATTTATCATAAAAAAATTTTCCTGTATATTGTGTGTGTTATATAAAATATTTAGAAATTCCACTAGCACTCTAATGTGACACGACTGTCACAATTATATTGGTATTATTTGAAATCAATCTGGAAATGTATCTAAAAGTTAGAAGTTTTTTACTGTAAATATATATCAAATAGTACAAATTACGACCTTGGTATACAACATGAATAGCCATCTAAAGTACATAATACACTAACTATTAAATACCTCGTAGTAAAAGAAATAGTGAGGTCTAAAATATTTACTAAATACCCTTTAATTCCTAATTTTTCCTGATTTATTTCAAACTTGACCAACATAATCACGATAGTCGAATCTCGCAACCATGCTAATGAAAATTCAAAATGTTTCGTATAACACGCATAATACGTTCATCAGAAGGTACCCAGAAGTGTTCGAATACTTTCAACCTATGTATCGCCTAAAGAATATTTCACGTAGTGCGATATACGACCTGCTCAGTAGCCATATTGCTTACTGTTGAATGCTATAATCGTTTAAGAATTTCTTTGGAATTTACAATTATTTCTTGAGAGTGGAAAGAATTTCTACTAAATAACGAAAGTGGATTGGGATTGGTATTTCAAAATTGGATATTAAATGTAACAATTATGAAGAAAAATCTGCGATTAGACAGCACAAAGGCTGCTGTTATCCAATGACACAATGTTAAAGCTTATTTATTGGTGAAGAATAGACAAGAAATATCGTGCCATAGCTGAAATGTTCAATTACATCTATCCCATTCACCACAGACATATATCATCATCAGGCTACCATTTATTTTGATCTTTACGAGACTCTTATTGTAACAGGGAACTCAATACTTCAAAAACCTACGGAAGTTACTTCAAATAATCTATCCTTGTAAATAACAAATTTTAATCATATATTTTTTAAATTATCTTCAGTTATATATAACACGTGTAATAAATACACATTTCTCTACGAGTTGGAATATTTTCGAATATTTTTATAATTATGTATATTATGTACAACAACTTACAATCCGCTCGCTATTCAACAATGCATAATAGAATCGTGCGAATAAATAATTTGACCATAAACAGCTAACGATGTTTCGGCAATTATCCCGAACGAGTCTATCAATCCGCGTGTCTAACTGTAAATCACATCGGCTCCGAATCACCGACTCGCGGTTCTGAAAACCGGTTTCACGGTTCCTAACCCTGACTTAACCTATGCCTAACCCAGACACCTAAACCCTTTCGTCTTTCATCGTTCGTAAACTCGAGCGCTTAACCTGGTCTAGACGAGCATGAAAGATTCAGTGAGCATGGCGACCCGGCTATAATTCACCGAACTTCACAAGCCACGTCTCGCAAATCTTACCCCGCAATTAGAACATCGCTGCAGGAGTTTAACCGTACTTTCGGATCGATTGAATTTTGTTAGAAGTTACGTTTTAAAAATGATCGATGGTGATGGATCTTAATCTCTGTTTCGTGACTTTTCGTAGATCTCTCAGCAACGAAGCAAATTGCATCGTTTTCTAGCGTTCATAGAGAAAGTTCTTTTTGGAAAAACTTGAGTTTTATGTTGTTTCTAAATTGCGTTACTTGCTAAGAATATCGATTCATTGATACTTTAGGATAAAATAATTCTGTAGATGATAAACTTTAAGTTTACTACTTTTGAGTTTGTGCAAATATTTGGTGAATTAATTCCGTTATAGAAAAATCAGTAATTCGACTGAATAAGAATAAATAAAATAATAATATCTATAATAATATGTTTTAACCAATAAATCATTTATGTTTGTACCATTACATTTTATAATCTTTTCCTAAATTTTGCAGTTCTCTAAATATATTCGATAAATGTTCCTTTAAATATTTGTTTCTCGTTCATTAAGATTTCTTTTCGAAGCAATTTGTAAATCGTTAATTTTTTAAATTCACCTATAGTAGAACATGGCAAAATTCACTATACATGATTAATAATAATTCATGAAACGTCTTTACGTTACTGTTGCAACTTCATTCCATAAAATCTTTAAGTATTCCGTAACCTCTCGCAAAAAGAAAAAATTGTACAGTATATAAATATAAATTATGTATGGATTATATCTGTTAGACGTTTACGTGTCCCAATTAATGATAAATAAGGAGGCATACACAGACACAGGCGGATTAACGCTTGTCACGAAAGTCGTGTTCATTAATTTCCCAGCCACTGAGATCTTAGAACGCGATCGATCTGTTAAAGACGATATAATTTACATTTACAAGTTCAATGGTGGCCAATCTTTTCATTTCTTAATGCCGTGCGAAGAAATGGTCAAGAAAATGAAGAGACTTTTTTTAAAAATTGGCGTTTTTAGACTAGACGACAATTTCCCCATTTGTTCCACTCAGACACGTCTTAGCGGCTGTGCATGTGACTTGGTAAGACATTATTTTCCATTTTATTCGTCATTTCTGCGAAAACATGAACAGACTATGGTCGTACTATTAAGAGTTTAGACATAATTACTTGTGAATGCATTTATACAATACAATAATTATACAATAATACAAATAATTGATGTATACATTAGCTAATAAGTATATATATACATATATTTATTGAATTAATACATTCACTGCAACAGCATTATATAAGATGGCATAAATATTACTGCTTGTAACCAAATATTTGGAATTTCTGCTTCATAGGGCAAAGTATGCGTCGAGGACCCAACGCCGTTTGTATTTAGTGGCCCATTCGAATTAGTCGACTCTGGTAACAGTTTTGCTGGCTACATAGATCTGGATGTTACAGTTATAAATTTAGGAAGGTATTGTGCAAGTTTTATATGATGAACTGAAGTTTGTGAATTTAATCAAAAATTTAATTCTTTGCTTTGTATAGTCAATCATCCTCTATTGACAAAGTTTCCAATTTCTTAAAAGAAATTATTAACAGTTATAGCATTAAAAATAAATGTACTAATAAATAATATTTATTAAATTTTTCAATTTAAAGAAATGACATCTAAATTCACATGAAGTACCTTCTGCACATTTCTTCTGTAAATGCATAAATATTCATAGTGTGTAACCAGACTGTGAATTTTGATACACTTATGGGAGATTTAAAGGTGTAGAAATGTTCAGAATGCATGTAATTCGCAAAAATATAAAAAATATTCAAAGTGGAGTACTTGTTATAAAATAAATCATTATGTAGGTACCATTTCTTTAATTATGTTAAATACAGATATGAAGCTGCAGTGTAAATAAAAATTTGCAGTCTACTTATGACAAAATAACAAAAAATAACTATAAATAAATAATTAAAAATAACTAAAAATAACTAAAAATAAATAACTAAAAATTCATGAAATATAACGACGACTCATACATACGACTTCACAAATTCTATAAAATCTTATTCCATCGTTATTTAACCGTGCCATAATTATAATATTATCTAGAAGTCTCGTAACTCCATACGCCCTCGCACCCAATTGCTTTGTCTTCAAAAGCCACCCCCAGGGACCAGAATATAAGTGCAACGCTAAGGAATTATCGAAGCTATCTAAAGGAATGAGCATACCGGTCGGAGATAATTTAGCGACCATGGGAAATCTCATGATGGATAATCTATTGGATACCGCTCCACCGGGCAACCTAATGAAAGATATCGTTGGAATTTCTCCGGTAGCTGATTACCTTGCTCTAGGAAGTCCGCCTCCTAAATTACCGCGCCCACCTTTAGTAGATCCAACATTGATTACGCGTAAGAAAAAAGGAAAAAAAAATAAAAGGAAGAAATAAAAAAAAAGAAACAGAAGTGAATGCTAAATGTTATAGATATGAAATTGTGATTTACAGAATTGAAATTTTTTAGACAAAGTTTTCATCGATTCTTATAGCTTGTTTGACATAAAGAAGTATAATCAATAGATTGCTAATATGTTTATGTAAGTTCAAATGTTCATTTTTTAGTACAACTAAGGAAATAGAGCTTAATCGATGATAAACGATGTTACAAATATCATACATCTATGAATATATATTCTAATTTACATATTTATGTATTTAATGTATACGCATGTCGTGCGTATTTTAAATATTTTTTCATATTTAAATTTCCCACAATAGTCTGTAAGAGCCTGTAATATAATAATAGCAATACGTGGTGGGAAAATAAAATTTAGGTGATACATAACTGTATTTCCGGTAGAATTAGAAAAATGTAGAAATTATATCCCTCAAAATTATATTTCTAAAAGATTAACGATATTATCCATTATAATTATCTTATTTATATTTCGAGTTACTGTTACATACAGTATTTAATTTTTAATAAAATATTTTCCCTTCGTAATATATATCATTATATGCAATAATTAATTTTTATTATACGTTTTTATTATAAACTAATATGAATTATGTAAGATATCCTATAACTAATTTCCACCGTTAGTTGAACTTTAACAGTTTATGTAATTATCAAATCACTTTTAATTTCTTTAAATTATCTCTCGATCAGGCGAGCCAAAGATAAAATACTATAAATCAACAATACGATTGGTATTCTCTTAATTTCGAATGTAAACTCCAGGAAACTATTATTAATGACCGATACACGTTTAATGAAAACACTTCTTTTGTGATAGCATTGCCTTGAGCGACAGTTGAACTGTTTTACTCGAGTTCGATCGTCAGAATGCGTTTCGGAAATCGTTCCACGAGCCGTCTTCCAAGCAGGCAGGCATATCCTAGAGTTAAGAACATTACGTTCTCATAAATCAGGTTCGATTCGATTCGGCATAAATCATAATCGTGTCGTCGGGCATATGCAGACATCTCTGCCCTATAGCGAAGAGCTCCGTGAGAAAGATCCTCCACGACGCTGAATCGCTCTCTCTTCTCATGATATGCCGTTAACTGCTTTTCATCTTAAGCCGACGCGTTTCTTTCGATCGGTTTCTCGGTTCCGTCTTCGAACTTACATCCCACGAATAACCTCCGTAAAATTATTTCATTTTGAAACAAATGACAGATTCAAAAGCTTGTACGGTATTGTTAAATAGGTACTTTGGAGCTACTTTTTTAAATCACACCGTTTCGAAAAATGTAAGTATATACATTTTTCAAGATTTGAATAAGAACTGTTCGCCATGGACTTCAAAGTATATAATAATCAATAACGAATGGAAGTTTTCAGCACCTACCGTGGCAAGCTTCCTCATAAATTCAATGAATTATATTGTAAAAAGTTTTATTTCTATTTTTTCCATAAGTTCGAAATACCTTGCTTTGACTTAAAAGCTTTTAAAGCACACAGATTTTTATTTCGCGTAAAGATTACAAACTAAATTAACTGGAATCTGGTATAAGACCTTCCCTTAATATTTTCTTCACATTCTCAAATATATTAAGTTCGAGAAACAATATTTCGTACGCACCAACCTGATAAACTATAGAACGTGATAGTCTTCATATAATTCTGCCTTCGCAA
Organism: Bombus impatiens; assembly: GCF_000188095.3. Classification (NCBI taxonomy): domain Eukaryota; kingdom Metazoa; phylum Arthropoda; class Insecta; order Hymenoptera; family Apidae; genus Bombus; species Bombus impatiens. The sequence continues at coordinate 814,478 of NT_179426.1, read as the reverse complement.
ATCAGGTAGCTAATTGGAACGCGAGTGAAAAACGAGCATCGGAAAAGTGCATCCTACGTTTGTCACGAACTCGAACATCTCGGCTAAAACAACTTTGGTATCGTCCCACGGACAACTGCCGGCTACTCGCGCGTTATTATTTATTTTCCGCAGTGGGAGGAGCGAGTGAGTTTCGAAAGCGCCTCGCGTGCATCGATTTGACTTAGCCTCACGGTTACCGGTATCCCGTAACGACTTCCTGTCGTAGTTGCTCGTAGCTGCAACCACCCGTATACAGGGTGTGTCTGCAGTGCATGACAACACGTATTTTATAAATTCTTTCATTTTTTAATCGGACAATCACGATGTTTGACAAAAAAATATCGTTTACGTTTGGAAAAAGAAATTTTAATGGAAAAGAAAAATAATGCGATCAGAACGTTCGATGGTCGCACGTGTGTTTCTTGAATTTTACCAGATGTCGTAGTCAAATTTGCTTCCAGGGAGGTTAATCGATTACTCGCGTAATACGTGAAATACGCACGATATGCGGAAATGAATTATTAATGCGACACGTGACCGCGACACGCGAGTGCTCTGCACGAGGGAGGCGGAAGTCTGCATATATAAATTAATGGGAGAGTTGTGGTGATAGTGACATCCTTTGGATTGTAATTTGCTTTAGAAATAATATTCTTATATCGTTTTATAGTTGTTATCGTACTTTGATATCGTTTAATGAATAATTTGATTCTATATATAGATTGAACGGTTGATAGGAATGAAAGCTCTCATATTGTTAGGGTACTTTACAGATAACGTGTTGTTTATATTATACGTTAGTTTTATAAATTATTTGTGCAAATATATGAAACTCTTAACAAAATACATTAAAAAGGATGTAAATTATAAAAAAATAAAATTTCGTTTACAAAGTGGAGAATAGTACAAATGTGCAGCACTTTTCACATAGACCGATCGTAATGGAAGTAATTGTAATCGTAGTATTTACATAACAATCACAGAATATTAAAATTGAGATTAAATTACGATTCTAGCACAAGGAGTACATTGCACAAGGAGTACAAAACATAATCTTATAACATAATGAACTGAATTTCAAATTCAATTTCCAAGCTCAACATTTTTTCAATTGGATATAGAGTGGCAAATAAATTCTAAATTGTAAATCCTATAATATCACGAATTGTTACATTGAATTTTCAATTTAACTTCCAACTTTCCATTCAACATGTTTTCATTCGAATATTGTTAAACATCACTTGAAAGCTATAACCTAAATCACAAGGGGCAATGAAAATCCAATTTCCTAACTTCACATAAAATTTCGCTTGTCAAATCATAAATTAATATCTGACCGCTATTCAATAAATATATTCTCTGTTGCAGATACACTGTGTATATCCGATCGGGAGCGTGCTGCTTGTTCGAAGTTCACGCGAACGTTGGCTATTATTCCGCCGCGGACAGTTCCTTTTCGTCGAAGGATCACAATAATTTTCTACCGTACATCTTTGAGAACATTTAAATCGGCCGAACCCTCCGGAACACGTACGTGTATCCGTAGCACTTACATATATTTACATCGAATTAACCTCGGTCAACCTGGGTGGAAACAGGTTGCTTTCCCGTAATAATTATTACACCACTCGAATTATAATTATTAATTCCGTACACTGATTCGATCGTTCGTCTAATTAATTCCGTGCATTAATTGACCACCATGCTGACACAGAGACGCGTTCACAGAGATCGATTGCGTTCAAGCCAAAAAGGATTACGAGAAGTATCTTTAAATTGCTCTCAGTCGTATCATTCGAATTGAATTAAATATACGTCTTGGAACTTTTTCATTCGTCTTTTTCCCCTAAGAATCTTTCTGATTAATGTAGATATCAATTAGGCGCGTGAATTGAGCCTCGAGATTGTAAATTGTTAAATTAGCTACTGGTTTTGTGTGGCCTGATGCGAATAAATGAATTAATCTTATAACTGTTACTGTAATTAATAATAGTTTCAAAATAATTTCGTTTCGCTGGTTGACGAGATAAAATATGTTTCCTGCATGATTACGATAATGATTTATCAAGCGAAATATAGTTTGTATCTATGTGTAGCCGCTTATTTCGTTTTATAATATAAATGTAGCACAAGTACAAGTATACTTACTACGTGCTGTATGAGGTACATCGAAATTGTTAGTATAATAGTTGTTAGATTGTTTAAGTTGACGTTTTATAGTTTCACAATGAATTTTGGAGAAAATTATAAGTAACGCGTAGTTAGTATTTCAATTTCAAAATAAAATTATATGTAGATATGTATGTACCTACGTACGTAGATGTGCGTGCACAATTGTTAAATTACGCTTTAAATAATTGCCATGCTGCCATGTATATATATAAAATTTTATAAAATTAAATTTACTTTCTCTTTATCGAATAGGAAATAATTAAAACTTCTGCGCTGCATAGTATAAAGATAGATGGTTAATAAATTCACGGGCAAAATAGATAAAATTACCATCCTTCCAGTTGCATCGTGAACAATATTCTATGTTTTATATCTTGGAACATGTTTTTTAACATTATTAAATAGTAACAATCACGAATTAAGACGATCGAACTATTTCGTATATTTTAATAACATGTACCTTACATAACTAATGAAACAAATATTTATTTCACTCACTCGTATCCTGCGCTGACTCTCCGAATTCCCTCGAACAACTCTGCACTAAACCTTCAGTCTGCCCTTTTTTAAGGGCTCTGTTCCTTTTATACCAACGCACTCCTAAACTTACTACTACCACAATTTCATTTTGTTGTACATGCTAATCTCAGAATTCTTATCCTGAAATTGTACTTCTAAAAATTCTTTCCCTCCCACAGTGCGAGATGATCCTTCAAGCTTCGTTCAAAAAAAGAACACTTGTTCAATTTCTATTTTTATTCAATTTTAGATACTAGCGACGACTTCCATTCTAAAAATTCCCTTTCTCCTGCAGTGCCAGAACTCTTCGAACCTTAGTAATCAGTATGCGTATGCAGTTTCTATTTTTAGCGAAATACTATATTAACGAAATTAATTACGGACTTATTTTTGACTGTAAGTCCCAGAATATGTAAATATTATGGATATCATTATAAGAATATCATTGTTTTTAAAATTCCTTTTTTAAACTAAGAAAAAAATTGTAATAGAATATAACGCAAAATGAAATACGTACCGGTACATCGTTTTTTGAACTAAATCAAAATACTTATTCAATTTCTATTTCCACTCTACTTCTTTTCGAAATTGTCCTTTCTTTTTTATAATCTTTACTCACATTATGTTGTTATCTCATATTATTTTGTACACATTTATATTATAAGTTGACAGCTCTGTCGAATCTACAGTTTATTATCAATCGCCTTTCTATCAATTGTAGCTGTATGTTTCACATTTTTCATGCTTCACATTCTCCTACTTGCTTTGTATTTCTTTTTCTATTCGTATCTTTCCATTTTTCGATTTATCTTCTGCTTTTCTATATCCATTTTTCTATTTTTCTATTTTTCCATTTGCATTCTACGTTTCTATATCAATTTCCGCCCCTTATTTTTCTATCTGCCTATTTCTATATCGATTTCTCTTTTTTAACCATTTCAATATCCATTTCCATTCTTCTATATTTCTACCTCCATTCCAACACTACAAACACAAAGAAGACGACCACCACCACGGAATACGAACACCGGCGGGCACGCACTCGCGTGGGACATCCTGTGAAAAAGAACTCACCCG
>NT_179426.1:736998-810077 GCF_000188095.3 Bombus impatiens | reverse complement strand
ACCCGCCGTGAACGCGGCCTGACGCGTAGGCGAGGTCGTATGCTAATTATGGCAAATCGCAGCGGGCGATGATTTGTTCGTCGACGAGCGTGTAAACGGAACTTTTCCAGAAGGAAAGCGGGGCTAGGAAGCCGATACGAAGCGGACGAGGTTGTGACAACGGTCCAGCGAGTAACGGCGCTCCGACACGCGAGACTCGGCCAGTACACGAATTCATCCCGCGCGAACACGCGTGCCTACACGTGTACACAGGTTTCTCGAGTATGCGTGAGCCATACTTTTCGTTCTCTAGATTTCTTACCTTGCAATTTACGATGATATTTCTTGAATTTATTGTTATCTATTGTGGAAATATTACGAGTAATAAATAAGAATTTATTATGAATGTTGATGACAAACGGCGGTAGGATGTATAATGATTATAATAAATTAATATACCACTCGACACGACTGAAACGTTTTGACAACTCTTTCCTCGGATACGATATTCAAACGGCTCTCAACTCACTCCGACGATACTCAATATACAGTGAGTTACGAAAGTCTGCATATATCGTATTCTGTATATTTGCCTTAGAAACTGAAAGAACTGAACTGCCGGAGAAACTGAAATTATTTATGCTTAAATAACGATGTTATTATTATCAGTGTATTCGTAAATTGAATTAGGAAGATTAGAGTATTTAAATCATAGATATTTTGGGATAAAATTACAGACACTTTATTACCAGAAATTACGAACACTTTACATAATTTTCTCAACGCCGAGGAAATAGCTACACTTTGATAAACATTTACATGAAGAAGAGAGAGAGGATCTAAAAGATATGAATAGGTATAATATTAAGCCTACCATTTTTATGAATTCACGTAAATATAACTGGTGTATGTAATTTTTGTATCATTGTATCTTAAATTTTTTCTTAACTAACTTAACCAACTATTTCTTCTTTTCTGATACTCGTTTCCTACTTCTTTTCTTTTTAATAAATGTCAAAACGATTGAATTATGTCACACTTTAAGAGTACGCCTCTTAATGCGTCAAAAAATTTTCGGAATTTCCATATTTAATTTCATATTTAAGGAGAATATGTACCCATCCGTTTACCTACAAAAAGATATCTGTTTTAAGATTCAGTGAAGTATTATTCATCGAACGTAGGAAATGTCGTACGTTACAACTTAATAAAACTTAATCGTCATTTAATTACCCCCCAAAGTCCAATATACGTGGAAAAAATAACTTTCGAAGAACTGCCCCTTTCATCCTGCTGCGCCGCTCAAACTCAACATATGCCTTTTTACGTGAGAAGGAAGAAACTGCAACTCCTGGTCGCTTGAACAGCCCTGGCAACCATACCAGCTTAAACAAGTTCGCAAAACATTATACTATACCGAGAAAAAGAAGCCGGGAATAACACAAGGCAAGATAGATAATCAAAAGGGAAGAAAGAAGAATATGAAAAAAAAAATTGGAAAAATTCACAAGCTTGGTAGAAAGAGATTACTCGGTACGGTTGGTGTACAATGTACGAGTGGCGTGAAAAAACGGGCATAGGATTCGCGCGGCCGATCTTGTACCCTGGTTTACGGCCTCCTCGACGAGCAGCCACAGCAACGTATGGCCTATGAAACGGCCATACCCGCGGTACTAAATACACCATAAACTAAAGGGAATTGCCTGTGAACCTTTAATGCCACGCGCTTACACACCGCCCCGCGTACCATTCGATACGTGAGACGCAAAGATAAGTGTAAGCAACGTTGCACCGATCGCGATCTAACAGCTCAAAAACTGCAATTGCCGCGTACAAATGTACTTATTTTGCGACAATGCACGTTCTTCTTTCTTTTTTTAATGATTCTAAATGGTGATCTCTTGGGGACGCTGGACTGGAACGTTTATCGATCGGAAGAACGAACGAATCGTCGACGTGTTTCGAAAGGCTACGGTCTTATTAGACGTTTACGTCCCTTTGTTCGAGTTTGCTGAAGAATTTTACGAGTACTTTTAGTTGGATAGTTTTGTAAAATAAAAGCTACCGGCGCAAAGAAATATTCTATTTTCGCGGGAAGAATGTGCGAATGTTGGGAAAGAAAATCGTTGGTTGTAAGGAACAAGGGTAGTTTCAAGGATATATGTATACCTAAGCGGTAGAGGTTGTGATATATATATGTAACAATTTATTTTCTTAATGAAAAAACATTTCATGCAGTGCTAAAGTTGGTACAAAGTGATAAACAAAATGAAATTTGAGATTGATTTGTTAGAATTTTATTAAGGGTGAAGAATATAGTTATAAAATCACACGAAACATATTACAAATAATAAATAACAGGTATGTGCAAATATATCATAAATCGTGATTATAAAATAAAATGTTATAATTGCTTATAGTTATAGGTGCAATTTATGGTATTTGGTAATTTAGAGGATTCTAGAAACACGTATTATAGGTAGAAATCTCCAAATTTTTCTTATGTAATTTAAAGCTCTAAGTACTTTGTATTAAAAGGCACGTTCACTGAATGACTTCCGATATAAATTAAACCGTGTTATCTCATGGAATTTCCATCAATAAAGTTAATAAAACATATGAAATTCATTAAATGATGCAATCGGCGTCATCAACACGAGATTAAACGCACCATAAAATATGAGATATGTTTCCTCGGAATCTTGTTATCTGTTATCATTATTCTTCTATACACTTAACACACATATATGTTCGTGCGAGCAACATAATTTCGATATACATACGTGTAGCAAAAATTGTTAATCCAGTTTTGCTTCCGATAGAATATTTTTGTTATCAAATGCTACGGATCTCTTTGAAACTTCTAATCTTATCTATCATCGATAATAAATTAGAGAAATAAAAACATTAAATTTTCATTTAAATGCAACAAGCAAGCAATGAAAACAAAAGAGAGCAATCAATGAGAAACAATCAGAGAAAAAGAATAATTATATCTTTTAATTATTTAGACTATTTTTATTTATTTTTTGATTTTGCAGTCAATAAATATCAAACATTTAAAGTGTCACAATAATATCGATAAAAAAACGAAATGAATTGTAAGATAATCACGAAACCTTTAAAGTAAGATCCATTCAAACTCCTCTTATGAAACCTCGTTCAGTCGGTAATTACAAGCAGCAGTTGTGTTACCTTTGCATTTTACAATCTCTACCAGTTACTATACTATATTACGCGTAGGACTGTGCGATATTAAATACATATTGTTCCGGAGCAACTTGAAATGTTTTTCAATTAAATTTCCCGCGTATAGGTCATTGCAAAACGGCAGCCATAAATCAGGCATACACTGAACGCGAACATTAGCACGGAACAACAAATCAAATGCAATGAAGACTTCTTGCGACTGCTATACAAAAGCATTTATTATTCAATCTCCAGGGCCCCGTTATGTCGTAAAACCATCCAGGTTGCAGATAATCCGCGAGAGATAATCGAACGATTTAATCAGCCCTACCTCGTCATAAAGTAGCACTAAAACACGCCGTAAACTACGAAACTTCCCTTGTAAACCCTTTAATGTCACACGTGGAGCAACCGCTATTGATGTTCACTTATTAAATACAGACCAATTTGGATAACTCGAATCTTTATATATATTATGTATACTTTACACATGTATATTCAGTTTTATTGATTTCATTCCGGTTCGCAGTGAAAACGTCTATCATTCGAAGTATAAACTTACTTTGTCTCAAATTATTATTAACTATGTGTTTAGGAGTATTATTTTATCTCTGTAATTCGAATTCAGAAAGAAATGCTCAATATCTGCAAGTTGATGTTTACTTCTATAAGTCGAAATTTGATCACTGTTGCCTCTACAGTTTGATAACAGGTGCTTATATGAATCTTTACAATTCTGCAGTGAAAAATTGGAAACCTATACTAGTTCGATAAAAATATTTGAACATTTACTGTAGAAATGCTTTATGTCTATGTTACACATAATTGTACGAATTAGTACAAAAATGAACCCATCCAGAAATGTATGTAGAGATCATAAAATATGTATTACGCGAACGTATATATATTTAGTGAAATATTAATATGTGGCATGAATAGTCATCTTAAGCAGTCATCTTAATTAATATATAGTAATGTTCCTATTGAATTGTAAGGTCTGTTAATATAACGAAAGACACAAAAATTACATTTCATAGAAGAATTTGGTGAAAAAACCTATGTATTACAAGCACGCGCAAAACTTTATAGGAAAATCTGATTTGTGTCAATAGTATAATATTTTCAGGAAATCAAATTGCTTTGTTTGTACATATACTTACCACCGTACTATTATCAGCGAATATCTAAACCTTCTGCTTATATATTTTACTATTATATTACGTCGTATGAAATATCCCAAGAAAATTGCTTTCTACGGAATATTTATACACCGAGATAATCTTAAACGATTATACATTTGGAACAAGTGTAATTGGCTACATGAGAACAATCCATCCAGGTGATGACGCATACTTGAGAAAGAGAACTTTCAACCAGGAACCGCTCTCCATGGTGGACGAACCGTAGGAGTCCGATTACACGGTCAGATATTGGCTAAACGAATAGTGCGATAAATAAGCTTCATTAGAAATAATCAGCAGTCGTAAGACACAATGCTATCTAAATGATCCCTTCAATTCATTACAAACGCTTCCGCGTTTAGGTTGGGTTCTGTATGAAAAGCATTGTTTTTACCGGACTATGGAGAAACCACGATCGAAACTAATCAGTCGGTCAGGCTTGTCGGATTCTACGCACACGCAAAGATTCTAGATAAGGTTTAGCATGTTTGCCCAATATTAGCGATGGTTAGAGCGAGCGTTTTGAATTTTTAATTACTTTTTTTCTTTTTTCTTAGCAAATTGTTTGGCCATCACGTACATATGATGAACAGATTAGGAGTTTCTTTTTTGGTAAAAATAAATTTGATGAGTAGTTCCGGAATTAATAACAATTATATTTTTCACATAAAGGTTGAAAGCTATATTTTACAATCTTATTTCTTGCAAATTCATACAGGTTCAACAAGATGAGCTAATTCTGTTCAACACTGTAGTCGTGAAGAAAGAACTTCATTCAAAGAATATTATATCACTTTTATTTCTGTAATATCGCATAATATCTTCTAAGAATTAGGAATACGACGACTGAAAAGTAACGAAAGGCGAAGCTTTCGCAGAATCGATAGACTGTGAACGTTAGTATTATGTGGTGTTGTAATTGCAGAGGACTTTTTTAACTTCGAAGAAACAAGGGTACTTTGTAGCTAATTTACTGTGATTTATCACATTATCATTTCGCTCCCTTCAATTTCATAGCCATCAATCTCTCGTTAAGTCTTCCGGGACAGGTGAGACTAGCGTCGCAGAATTAACAAGTACTATTTTCCGCAGAATATAATGTACCATAAATACGATCTGCTTAACTTGAATCTTTCTTATAGTATTTAACGATGTATGTTTAAAGCATGCATTGAACAAATCGATAAAACAATCAAAAAATAAGGAATAGAAATTCAAGTAATAAAAAATTGAAATAATTTAATTAAGGAATAAAAATTAAAAATTTAACAAATGCGAATTCTATGTTAATCCTAACTTTTTCGTAAAATGTTCCACAAACTTTTATACAAATTTTTATATAAGGAATGCTGTTAGATTCGCAAAGGAATTTCGAGAAATTTTATGTCTGAACTTCTGGTGGTAAATACAAATTTTAAATGTGAAGTTTTACTATATCTTTAAGTTCTACAATTACGAGATAGTTTTTGAAGTAACAAAGAAATTTTAATTTGTTATACCCAAATGAAATGTTTTTAAGAATATTTGGACTATGTACTCAATAACGAAAAAGGATCGTACTTAAAACTAGAAATCTATATCTTTTCTATCAAATCCTGCACATATAATAATTTAAAAGCGATGAAAAATATTCAATGAAACTCGAAAAATACATATTTATAACTTCCTCTATATCGTCAAATTTTCTTCACGACGTATTCTATAAATAACATAATCTTAAAAAATATAATTACCTTTACAAAATGAATAGCTCCCTCAAGAATCTTTTAACAAAATGCATGTGCCTATTGTGAAACGTAACGTTTCTTGGTGTTTACCAATGTCTCTCGATAGATGACGCGTCCCTGGACAGAAAAAGTAGCACGACCAGTATACCATTTCATATTCTTGAAAAGATAGTAAATGGAAGGAAATGTGGCTGATCGCAGGAACAACGAGGCATATCCGGACTTAAAGACTACAATCATTAATGTATCAACCATCTACACATATATAGCGCCCCTAACATATATTCCCCGTATTTCTACGATAGCGTGCACTCAGATATTCATAAGTGTCGCAGAGAAATATTTTAAGATACGGTATCTCGTGTCGATCTGTCTATAACGTAACATTATGCAAATAACCGTCGTCGAAATAACTGATCCCTGGTGAGAAATTGCTGCCTCTTTCTTCCCTGATCTTATTACAACGCGACACTTTTATTTTTTCCATACTGTCGCAAAGATACAAGTGGAAAAATTGCAGTTTGTTAATCTCTACGGATTATCGTCCGTGTGATCTTGACAGTGTATGTATACAATATCAAGAGCAAGCAACTATAATTCTCACGAAGTAAGATATTTTTTATATCGACCAAAATGTGAAGATAGGGAAGAAAATTTTATATCAAGGACGTGCATCTGCTTTTTATTCTTTGATCAAATTGTCTTAGTATCTTCATAGCAGATATCTTCTTTTTTTCTGTGTTTCTTTAGATACGTTAACTGATTTTCGTTGAAATAAGAAATTAATAAAATATTATAGAATTCTTCCAATCACATTGTGTACGAATTATCAAAGAATATTCATTGACGATCGATAATTTTAAGATTATTCTGTAAAATATATAAAATGTGGCTTATCACGTTCCTCCTCTACAGTCTTCAGATTTACTTAACGCGTACTAATTGTAAAATTAATCAAAAAACTCAAATTTGATAAAATCGAGTGTATATACAAATATATCCACGAGAACACATCAATTAATTTAAGTTGATAACAGCAACTTTCCTGTCACATCTAAATAACTTTTCTTTTACCACATAGAGAAAATATTCTTTATACATATTTTATCATAAAACCTCTTATTAAACTTTGATTAGCTTACAAAGCAAGATCACATGTACACTCCAATTGATTTTCTTCATAGACAAATATAATCCATTGTAATATGACTTTAACAGTGAACATTTATTTAAATTTCGATTCATCGCTGGTTCATGACTAGTGAAAATTTATTGCAATAAAGTTTTACCATTTTAAATACCACTATCTTTAAAACATCGCAAATGACACGTCCAGAGACAGACGGCGTTAATCGTCGTCCGAAGCACTTGTCATGTATCACCGAAGACTCCTGTTCGACGATCCTGACGCGGTACAGGCGCGAATGATACTGGTCATTAATAATCATTCCGAACAAGGATCCGATCGTGCTACCATTTAAACGACCATGGATGATGGGTACGCGCCGTGAAGCATCAATCAACCGTGAATCACGCTTGGTAAAAGGCTGACAAATTATTGTCCGATGCATACGTCGTTGCCTTCGCATTTATAGCAGTGAGTTCCTCAAACGGTGACGTCGTTGATTCGTAAGCCAGCACCGGAATTAGAGTATCTGATTGAAATTAAACGACGACACGGAGGATGAATCCTGGCGTGATAAAATAAACGACAGTTTCAGACGCTAATTCGATTTTTAGTGTAATGGTGTTCAGAATAAATGATGATTTATTTATTTGCGTATTCGATTCAATCTTTAAAATTATATGAACCGCTACCTAGTTTAAACAATTTTAGAAAAATATTAGATTAATAGATATTTCTGATATTTGATTCGTTTAATTTGATTGTGTGGCAATTTGATGATTTTTTAGAAACATATAGACATATGTTTTTATGAAGTAAATGATAGCAACAGTTGTTAACATTTCCAGTTCTATAATAGTGAAAATAACACCGAGTAAAGATAATAAAGGTTCTTGCAGAATTATTGTTTTATTTTATTTGTATTTTTATTCAAACATATGATTTAATTAATTTAATTGTGTGGGAATCCGGTGATTTCTTGAAGAGATACATTTTCATAAAATAAGTAAAAAAACACATACGTTCGTCGACAGTCACAATTTTATACAAATCTGATAATCACAGTGAGATAACACAATTAAAATTCTTGTTGTAGTAAAGTAATTAGAAATTCTGCGGAGTACAGAAAACCAGAAACAAAATAAAGCAATATATACGTTCTAAAATAAGTTTCGCCATAGCAACAAAGATTATAACTGAACTAGTGAACGTTTTCATTAAAATTCCCAAGTAATTATTTTCTATAAAAGCGATGACATAAGATATAATTGATATTAATAGCTCTCATATTTCTATCAAGCTACAAGATTATTTTATTTAAAATAGTTTAATTGCCAAGATCGTTGAATTAAATATAACGCGAACTTTCTTACCGAACCTGTTCTGCTTGTTATTACAAAAATTTGTTATAACCACAGCACCGAGGTAAACAAAATTTTCCATCCAGAAAGCCAATCAAGGAGGGATATCGATTAAAATAACAAAATTTCGCCCGATAAGATCGCTCCAGTAAAGACGGCTTGTCCCATCTCGAAAACGATTTAATAAATATTTGTGTATATCCACGTAGTTTACTAGTCTCTGTAATTAACTAAAGATGGCCTTGCAGCGCGTCATCGTTGTTTCTATGAAACCAGAGTGAATTTACTTTAACTGTCGTGTACTGGTTGATTAAGAAATGTCAAATCGCAAAACTGCACGGTACTGGAGTCTCGCGAGTTACATTGAAATCAAACACCGTGGCTGTACCGATAAATTCACGTCCCACGTTCCAATGGATATCATAATTAACTGTAACAAATTAGCGGTAAATTATTGATTAAAACGCGCCTCGCATTATTACCCCATCGTTCACGTTTAATGAGATAGGAATCGTTGGCGTGCTTTTTCAACTACGTTTTCTCTAAACGGGATCCAAGATACGTGTAGTTTGCAAGAATTTATATCGTAGTTTATCCTTGTTTCTTCTTTCCAGAATAATCAAAAGTATTTACGGCTAGTCATGAAAGTATTTGAAACGTTCCAATTAAAATTTTATATTCGTTCTTTTCAGATGTACTTATGTGTATGGCTGTGTATTTGTTCTCGTAGTAAAAATATTTCATTTATGCTTGCTTACAAATTTTTCTATATTTCATTTCGTTATTATATGTTTAGATTCTATCAAAAATCGTCTATATAGGTTCTATTCAAAATTGCTTGAATTCCATTTGAAATCGCTTGCATTTAGTTAAAAGTTGTTATCCGTGCCTGTTACTTTATTAGTCGAATGATATTTCTTTAGGTTTTCCATATCCTATGAGTAAAATCTAACGACAGGAACAACATTAAAAAAACTCCAAACACGTAAAAAATTTTACTTGAAAATCGCGGCCTAATATTTTTTTATCTAACAATTTATCGACTATTAACATTAATGAATTGGCAAGTTACAAAATGTATAAGCTTCCATTATAGTTTCACAAATTACAAACTAAGTTATCAATATTATTCAAATATTTCACAAGTGTTCGTTGCATAACGATTACAATTTTATATATATTTAATTATAAAAATTCCTTTTTTCAAATTTTAAGAAACTAACGATTTTTATTACGAGTTGAGAATATTTTTTGATTATAAATATTAACGATTTTTCTCGATTATATTGATGCTTGTAAAACTTTGCTTATTTTTTTATCAAACCGGATACTGTTACGCGAAGGAACCAATTAGCTTCGTTTACTTCTGATTTATCACTGGAAAATTTCACTAATAATATTTACTGAACTCTCCAAACGTAGCCAGGCATATTTACGCCGCTATAATTACAAAATTCGGCCGAAAGTTTCACAATATGGCGACGCAAACACCGCGATTTCGATCGCATGCGTTCGAGCACTTACGCCACTATCAATTTATTATACATATAGTTCGAATATCGTCGCGCTCGTAAAGCATTCAAGGCACGCACGTCCCTCGATTTTTCGCAAGCTTTCGCCCTGACAAACGACTCGCCTTTATAATATTTAACATTTAATAATTACAATACCGTCCGGAACGTTCGTTGTGCAAACGTCCTCGTACTTTCTACAATACTTTTGCCCTGTGATGCGACTCCAGCACGATATAATTGCGCGTAAACGAGCTTCATAAACTGTCTCGTATGACGTTGGTCTGCTTTCACCGTAAAATGATCCTTTCTTCGCTTTTTTTACTTTATTTTTCTTTTTTTTTTCAACAGAGCATTTTAAGTGGCGAAACAGCTCATTCGGAGGTTCATTCGCGAAACCACAGCACCTGTTGCAAACAGCGGTTTATTTGAACCGAGGGATAGTTTCTTCGCATAGTTTTGCGATAACGTAATGCTCCGTATTCATATACTTTAAACATTCTATTTATATTCTATGGTCGGTGTATATATCGAAATTCCTCTACGAGGAATTTTAATGAATCGTTAATTTCGCTGAGAGACGTGATTTAGTAGGATTTAACACTTCGAGTTTCTAATGGCAATTCAGAGTAGAGAAACGATTACCGTTTGTCGTGCCCGAACGAAAGCGACACGCCTTAGATGTTAAATTAGCGTCAGTTCAGTGTTGTGTTTAAAATATTACCAAGTTATGCGTTGATTTAATGACTTAAAGGTTGCTTTATACATTTTTTCAAGGAAGTTTGCTACATGATAACGATCCAAGATAATAATCGTTATTTAGAGAAAAAGAAAGTTAATCAAAGTTTTATATTATTATTGTAAGTTTTATATTAGTATTGGTATTAGAAGCATATGAATTTGTTAGTTTCTGTTAATTCGTTATATTTATATCGATAGTGGATTTCATAGGAAGATTGTATTATTTTGATTGTGATGAGATCATCACGTTTCCTATTTTTACATAAACTTTTGTATCTTTTTAGTACACATCTCATATATAATTTATGTATTATTTTTTACTTGGATTTGTTATACTTATCGTAAGTAGTACACATAGTTTGATTTCTTTGTGTATGAAATATTCAAACATTCTCATGAATATTTAATAAATTGCATAATTACGTGCAATAATAATGTGATGAATGTTGATCACGCGAAACAATTTACATATTTCATATATCATACGTGACATCCTGATGTACAAATATAACTACAGCATAAACTAAAATTAAAGCGTCGCTGAATATACCCATTTTCTATTTGAACGAGAATTTCTGGCACCTGAATATTAAGTATCGATTGAATAAGCTTTGCAGTTATCGCATGGTAACGGAAAATTATTTGTATCATTCACAAGTCGCGAATTATATTATATATCATGATATATGATATACCGTGATACATGTATAAATATAAGTAGACAATAAATTATAATTGAGACATCAAGTGTATTCATGGCGATTTTCTATGGAAAAACTTACTGACGTACTAGATTATTAATACCGATTAATAATTCGGAGTAAAGTTATCGCATAGCAATGAACAACGATTTCCATAATTCATAAATTACGTGTAACATAAAAATTGATAAAATATGCAGACAGATAATAAATTACACCTACATTATACTGTTTATAATTGCTGAATGCGACGAAGGGGAACTCTGGTTCCATTGACTATTTTCTAGTGCACGAAGAATATTATCTTGTACGAATATACAATATTTTTCATTCTTCCTGATTTTGGCTATGAATACGTTTCTTTGACTACGTGTAATATTTGATTATAACTTTACAATAAAGCATTTGTAGGAACTTACATAGTGTTTCCTTTTCCTATTTTCTCTTCAAGATTGCACTTCTACAGTTTAACGAGAAGAAATAAACGAACAATATAAATAATATGTTAAAGTTATATTTATAATTATAAGTAGGAAAAATCAATCATATTTTATTCGTGATGTTATTTATTACTTTTCATCACTTCCTATTTTATGTTGATAACAATATACAATAAGTTGGACAAGATCTTAGGTAGATAACGTATCACATAAGATAAATGTTTATTAATGTTGACTACATATGGTTTTCACTCAAATATTAACATAATTTTAACACATTTTGCACTGCACAACATGAGTTCTTATTAGCACTTTTAATTCTAACACAAGGAGAAAGTGCAGTATAATCCCTGACAACCTCGTACGCGAAATAAACAGCTGAAAATAAACGGTTAATCAGCGAAGGGTTTGATGAACAATTGGCCTTGCGTTCTAACCAATTATCGAGAAAAGTGAGAAATGTAACGTTCTGACAGAAAAGATGAAAAATATACGAAGGAGAATCAGTTCAGCGCATCGATTCGAACGCATCATACCAATTGTGCATGTTAAACGGAGGATGACGTTACTTTATGATAAATAGAAACTAAATCAGTAATCTATGTATTGCCAAGAACCGAGCTGCCATATATCGCATTGCTACTAAATTTTCAGTAGAAGGAAAAATAAGAAGGAAAAGAAGAGAAGAGGAAGAAATTCATTGTCGCTTCTAACAACTGCTACCAATTAAAGAACGCTCGAAGCAGTGGTGCGATTGCGATAGATGAGCTGTGCAATTTCAAACTTACATAAGATCGGCGTACACACGCTTCTAATTAAAACTGTAATAGAACGAAGATTAACGCAGGCATCTGGTCTGCTGGGTCGGGAACAATATTAACTCAACGGAATGCGAAAAGAAACAAAACGAAGATGGTTGCTTGTCCAGCGATTTCTTCAGGCCCCTTCGGATAAGTTAAAGGATTTCGTCGGTTCGGCGTATATACCGGGGACCCAGAAATCGATTAGAAACCTGATTTCTGCTTTCTCAACTGGCTTGTACGCGCGTTCCAGCGACCGTGATTCAATTACGTGGAACATGCTCGCAAGAAGCCACCGGTCATGCGTGCGCCAAACAGACCAAAGAAAGATAGAAAAGGACAGAGAGGACGCGAAAAATGATGATGAATGATCGCCTCTAGATTACCCGTCCCGTATTTTAATGAATCGGCCAATGCATTTAAATGGTCTTGGAAAACAGCCGCTCGATATTTATGCGACCATCAGCTGAACCTCGTATGTAACCCCGCTGATAACTACCAGTCGGCGTTCCTTCCTGTCTATTACAGATTTCGCAAGATGCCTACTCTCCTTGATACGATTCGATCACATTAATGTTTGATTGAAAAGTAACCGATCTCTTTCGCGAATTCTGCTGCTTTAATTTATGTTATTATTTATGCTACAGTTATCAATCGTCGGTGTATATCTGAATATGTTGTCTGTAAAAATGATTGTAATTAAAGTGACTCGACGATAATAAATAAATATATATTCAGTCGTCTTTCTATCTTACTTGAAGTCAATGTTAATTTTGTGAGAAGAATTTTGTTTACGTTTAGCATGTAATTTGTAAGAAAACGAAACTTGAAATCTCATATTTTGATCAGTTTGATAGTTTCAATGTTCTTTATATATATTATTATTAAGAATCTACTATATGTAGAATGCGGATTTAAAAAAAGAAGTTTTCAAATAAAAACATTGTATGTAAAAAAAAATTCCACTTTTTCGGCAGCCGTTATTATTCTTAAATTTTAGATCGCTCGAATGTGACAGGAAAATGTATTGAATGTAGAGTAATTTTTTAATTTCCTCGTTTGAGTTATTAAGTTTGAGTTATTTTAGCATTAATCAATAACACTTTGCAATGTTTGAACGAAAAGATATCCGTCTTATTAAGAAGCCAATTACGAAATCTGTGTTCACGAAGTTAACAATTTCCATATCAACGATCTTCATAAAATAATGAAAAGAATTAAATTGTAATAATCAAATCGATCCTACTTACTCACAAAATAGAACTCCTGTTACTCAAAATCATTAAATAGATTAGTCTGTAACCGAATTTCGATAAATCGTAACACCTTAACAACATTCTATCACCTGTCTATTCTTAACTACGGTTAAATCCAATGCAACAAAATCAGTACAATTATCTTCTACCAGATTCCACATAAGCACCAAACACATACCAATCTACCTAGAAATACACTTCTCTAGATCCCTGGACAGTATAACAAATCTGCCGCATACGAAACGTAGCGATCATCTATCACGGTGTGCAAAACCTCATTGAGAAAAAGTTCGGTGCTCCTAACGAGGCCAAACGTTCGCGCCAGTGGAACGTTTAGCCACCTCGAATCCATCAACGGCGTGCTTGCATAAGAATAAAAACCTTAACGACCAACGTTAAAACATCGTCTCAATGGCCAGTGTGTGTCTTCTGTTGACGGCCATTAGCCACCAACGGCGGAACCGATTCCAAATCGAATCTCCCCGCTCTTCGTAATCGATATAGATCGCCGTTGTCGTGGTCATTTTCACAGGCCTTGCCTTCTTAACGACTTCATTCGCCGTCACATGAAATTGACTGCTTCATGATCGAATCACGTCGCGTACACGAACAAACACTCGACAGATTAACATTATCTGTCATTCAAGCATTCGAATTATTATATTGTACGTATGTATATACTCAGTAAAGTACTTCGGACTTTTATAGACACTTTTTATGAAGATATTATGGTACATGAAACACTTTGAAGTTTCATTAACACTGTAATAAGACAAGATTGTCACAATTATGTTTTATATTTAAAATAAAATTTGCAAGGTGGTAAACTTTGGAATGAAGTAAAATTTCTGAAGACTGAAAGTATATATGGAAAATTACAATATATTTCATACAAGTATATATTTTACAGATCATAAAAGTATCTAAAGTGTCAATCGTTATTTATATCAACGAGCCTCGATATTCAGCGGATTTTTAACACTTACATGCTTAAGATCGTCATTCGTCTTGTGTAGTAGTTTTCTATGAAATATATGTTTGCAATAAATGTTTTCCAACTCCCATATATATTTTCAGATTGCTTTCAAATTTTACCGATATAATTGTGGCAATTGTATCTCATTAGAACATTAGTGAAATTTCAAAATGTTTTATATAAAACACACATAGAAAATTTCTAAGGTAAGTGTTCAAATACTTTCACGAGCCACTGTACGCATATGTAGAATTATTCTATTTCTATAATTACTGGTTGTATTATCGATTATGAGTTTATGGGAAATTCGTTATTAAATATCACGATAAGTCCCATACTTCGTATATCTTATATATTTTCGCATATTCTGTATTTCTGAACCACCAAATTTCTCATAAATGCATAAAAATTCCCAATCTAATTATAATTTTTTGGCGATCAGCCGCTCAAAACTAAAATAAGGCGTACCATGAATCATGTATTGGAAACACTTCGTAAAACGTCTCATAAGCGACAAAGTGGTTTCGGAAGCCGATTATTATCGATGATTCCGATCGGTGCAGATCTCTAATTTATCGTTGAACGCCGCGCCGTGGCGGCTAGCTAATTAATGTCCACGACGCGACGCGGTATCCTCCCTTTTTCTTGTCTTCGAGCCTGCTTCGAGTGAGACTAGTTAGCGCTAAATACAGGCCCATTGTAAGGGCAATTAATGAGCGGCTACGTGGCATTAATTGCAATCACAAAATCCGACTGGACGATCGAGACAGCTAGCCCTTCCAGGCTTTCGTCGCTGTTTGCGCGTTGTTGCATGATACGAAGAGGACGTTTAAGAGAATCGCGTGCACGGGTGATTATCACGTGTGATTTTTAACATAGCCGGTGCTATTTGTTAAGATTTCCATTAATGACGAGCGGCTCGTAAAGTTTAAGCAGCTTGTGAGCAGGTCACAGGCAACGACAAACGCTTTGTTACTAATTGTGAAAAATTATAGGCTGCTATGAAATACGTTGCGTTGCTTGCAGTTATTCAAGCAGTACCGCGTAAACATGAAATAGAATCTGTAAATTGATCTTTATCTCGCGAGTTGTATGGTGATTTTTAATAAGCGACCAAACCTTTTATTTTTATTGAATTCAATCTTGAACCATTTGAAGATTAACGATATGTTCGTGAATTATTCTTTACAACTTACTGACGTTAATTTTTTCTTAATGTTCTGTTAATTCTTTCCAACAGAACATTGAAATTTATAATATTTTATTATTGTTTTATATTTATTGGTTTACAATACAATATATTTATATATGTTGATATAGTTGATTGTTTATTGGTGTACATATATTTGCAGCTGTGTGATATATTAAATGAGTTATTGATCTTTTATCAGAATGAGAAACTGTATTTGATTATACAAGATTGTCGTATGAGAAAAACAGAAATCTGAATTTTTTAATGATATATACAATTACTTTCCTATTGTTTCACCGAAGTTAAATCCAAACTATAATTGTTGCGACGAAAGTAAATTGATATTATATAGGATTAATAGAATTACAAAGATACTTGTCTTTTTTAAACGATTTAATTAAAATCATGCTGACGTCAGTCAGTCCATTCTTATTCTTCCTTTTCGTCATGCGTTTATTATTCTTATTATGCGCGTATTTACTTATTATTTAAAAAAATTCAAGTTTACTTTTTGGCGTCATGAAATCGCGTTGAAATAGAAGATTTAGAAGATAAAATATATGATCAAACTCGAATTGTTGAAAAATCTCGACTTATAACACTACAATTTCGAAAATAAATATCTTCGATTTCGCAATCGATTGCACATGAAATTTAATTCACACAAATTCCATCGATAACGAGAAGCTAGTTTACGAACCTCATCAAAGAAACTAATCGACACATCTAATCTAAGATATCGGTACTAATTGTCAGCTTATCACTTTACACGATAATAAACCGTACACTAAATCGCATATGCATAACGTATATATGCCTATTCACAAGTTAATAGATATTTATTAAGACATTTATAGATTCCATACGAAAGGTAACAATTAATCTAAAGTACCAAGAAAACGATTAGTCGATCAGAATTCTATATTCGCACAAGGTTACCATCGAACAGGTGAGAAGCAGAGAGTTAATTCTACTTAAAGGAATTACACAATATAATAAATTATAAAAATTATATTGGCGCCCTGACCTTCCTAATTTAAATCCTATTGAGAAGATTTAACATAAATTAGATAGTACATTCCAAAAAGCCTAATCGAAATCTAGATTTCTATTGTAAATTTGACAAGAAATACTGTTAAATTATGAATGTCAAAATTGATCGAACGTCGCGACAGATATGCACAGACGAGAAGAAAATTAATTTTATATCAAATTGATCAAATTATTGCTATGCATTTTTGAAGAGTTTGAGGATGCTATAACGCGCAGAATGCGCTTGAAATATACAAAAGAAAAAATCCAAATTGTAATATCCTCTAATAATGTTTAGTATGTAAAACAATTCCTCACTCCAATTTCTTAATTTATTTTAATAAATTAAGTCTAATTACTCGAAGATATCCGCAGTCTAATTATTCTAATATTGAATATATGAATCCTATTGAAAATGACAACGTGAGTTCGTGCTCGCCATCCATATGCAGATGCGTTAGTTATAAGAAATAATAACTAGAGGATCATCCTAGTTACAGTCGATAGATTTGATCGATAGGCTCAAGATGCCTTTCTGTTTTTATCCCTAGTTTTTGTAAGCATGTGCAATAAAGTTTTTTTTTGGCTCAGAACGGTGTGATAGATTTATCCATTCAATAAAATAATAACTATTCTGATCTTACCTCTGAATATAGAAATAACAACAAATCCCTTATAGTTTAACGTCTTGAAATAGCCGTCCTTAAAGACTTTAATAATTCCCTAATGACTTCTCAAATTTACCAAAAAATTTTCCCAAGTTTCTTAATGCTTCTGAACATTGATTCATAAATAGCGCTCTTTGACACCAACGTAAACGAGTCCCAAAGACATCATCGATTTCGTCTATCTCCTCCATCTCCGTCAAAAAGTGCAATATCCTTCTACCGCCGCCTATTTGCAAAGCATGCTCGCAAACATACCGATCCACGGCAAACAACATCGAAAGCGTGGGCGGAACGAGCCGGACCGCTCACTTTCCCGCGTGCATCGCGCTGGTTGCGCGTGCAAAAAACAGGTCGGCAGCTTTTTCACGTGCCAACAAGATCGTTATCGTTATCACGATCTCAATCACGGCAGCCAGTGTGTATTCGTTGTTCGCCCTGTGTTTCTTGTGTATTTTACAGCGTCCTCGAGTACTATGATCGGTCTCTGATCGATCACTCAAACTCTTCGTGTTCTTCCGGCAATTTGCGACGTGGACACACGACTCTTGTCCGATCGCGTTCTACTCGTTCTTTTAGACATTTGATGTTAAAAACTCTGATAGCAACAGCTGTTTAACGTCTGCATATAATCAATTAAATACACCTCGGCTCGATTTTAGTTCATATATATATATATGTAGTATCGTGAGGTCTTAGGCTGTAGATGTCGCTGCTTGTCATTTTTTGTATCGTGGAAGAAAAATCGGACTCCGATCGCCGGGATTCGAACCCGGGTTCCGAACGTTCGTAACCTAAGGCACTAAAAATCACTGCGCTGCCATCGTCCGACACTAGTTAGTGTCGAGTGATGGTATTTGTTATCAAATGCCGCCACAGACCCTTTTTCCACGATACTACACACTCGATCATACCTGGCAATCACATCTGCCCTCAGATGTGCTCATCAGCGCTAATTTCACTTACTGAATTTCTAGCGAGTCCTCTAGGGTCTTTGAGCGTTAACACTGTTCGCGCTTAAGGTTCCGTCTTGCCTTAGTCGTCTTATAACTTGAGTTACCCGAACTCCGCCGTCTTGATTATTGAGATCGCGATTTTCTGGACCGTTGAGGTCTAAACGGTCCCCAAATCACGCCAATCTCATCGTCATCGTCTTCTCCCGCACCGTGTTTTCCCGCTCTAGATCCCGGCTGAGCCCCAATTTGTAATATCGGAATACTTAAGGCTGTACATGTCGTTGCTGGGTACGGCTGGGTACGGTCTTCTCATTTTTTGTATCGTGGAAGAAAAATCAGACTCCGGTCGCCGGGATTCGAACCCGGGTTCCGAACGTTCGTAACCTAAGGCACTAAAACCACTGCGCTACCGTCGTCCGACACTAGTTAGTGTCGAGTGATGGTATTTTGCTATCAAGTGCCGCCACGGGCCTTTTTTCCACGATACTACATATAATTATAAATATTATTACCATTTATAAGTATTCGAATACTCTAACTGACTTATAATAATAGTATATTAATTTCACAAAATATATAAATTAATGAGAAAGTACTAAAAACAATACATACATACAATAGAGACTAAAACTAATAGACTTTCTCTAGGTGTAAAAGAATCTGCTTTACTTGATCTGTATCGTAGCGACAAGATAAACTAGGGACATCTTGAGAGAAATATTTCCAAATTTTCCATAACTTATTTGACTGTCACAGATTCATTATTTCAACGCGCATCTATTAATCTTCCTAAAATAAATTATATCATAGTAACGAAATAGTAATACGGAATGTAAATTTTTTTTTTTAGCAACGCATAATTTTTACCTATATAACTACGTAATCAAATTTCACCCTGTAAAAAGACGAGCGATAGAGTATGTACAAATGCATATGCGCTCCGTACGTAACAACGATAAAACTTAAAAAGAATCTGTCAATATCGAAATACGTAATTCATTTCTAACAATGACACGTATCGCTACTTGTAACCAACGTTCTCGATAAACCACAAAACATCGACCACTGACGTCAAGTATTACACAACCCTATCAACTAGACAACACTATAGAAATATTATTATAGCCTCTGAGTCATCGAGTAAAAAGATTCGCAAAATGTCGACACCTAATAACTTTCGTCACTAGAAACGTGAATTCATGCGCTACGTTGTAACCAGCATCGACTGCATTCATTTCAGCAACGCAGAGCCAGGTTGCGCCGCTATTAATCGAGTCATCCAAGCATCCAGTGGTATCCACAAGCTTCTTGCTATCGTAACTTCGGATCTACACGAAAAATTCCTTCCATGGACCTGATCGATCGAGCCAAGCGTCGCTTCGTCGCCATGAATCGATCAGTCGATCGATCGATCGATGAAAAACGTTCACGTATTCGGTGTGCCTCGCTTGTTCGCTTGATCGCGCTGCACCGCTTCGTTGCCTCCCTGCCCTGTCTCTCATCAAACGCACGCGATCATTATCCTCCATATAATTACACTTGTCCGTGGCATGGCCGGTTACTTTTATTGACGAATGATCTTGTTTATCCGGTCGTTTCGCGGGACGCGACGTTTTAATTGATTTTTCCGCACTCGACTATTGTTAAAAAATGATCTGTCACGCGGGATGAAGAGAAACGAGCGCAGCATAAGAGACGCGGTAACGTTTTACTATGTAAATCCGTTGCTAACTTTTCTGATAATACGTATTTATATATCGTCAGACTTAATTGGTATTGACTGTGAGTAACAAGGTGAAATTGAATCCCTTAGAAACTTTAATCGATTACCGGACGTAATAAGCTGAGGATAAAAAATGGGAAGTTCTCGTTGAGAGCTCGCCAGGAGATATGGTTCTAAATTGGTACAAGGGCTTCCGACAATTTAACTGGAATTATTGTTTGTTTGTACGTTTCAGATCGATAAACTGCTGTATGTCGCTTAAGTAATTATTATAGTTTCACGAATATCTAATTCCATAGCATAATAATGTTAATTTAGAAGTAAATAGTATTTCAGGTAAGTTAGGTAAATAAAATGTTCCCATTTCTGTGCTTGCCATTTTATGCCATTATTGCCATTTCATGACAAATGGTATTGATAGAAAGTGGCATTTGTATCGAGAAGGAGATGAATGTATGATAAAGTGAAATTTATATTGACTTTTATTCCAGTATTTATTCTCGAATTTTATCTGCCGGCTTGTTATTATTTTTCAAAAATTGTAAAGTTACTTATGTAATACACATAAAACACTAACAAAGTAGGCGAATGTGTCTTGAGATATTGAATAGCAAAGCTTCTCGTAAAATCCCTATAATTATATATTATCTTTCATTTAATTAAATTTCATATATGATTGGAAGTAATCTGAGATATAATTCAAAAAATTGTGAAGTATTGAAACGCCACAAGTTCCTAAGTAAATAGACGAATATTGAAATGACGAATATTACAATATGAGATACTAAATACGAAAACTTACAGAAGTTTTAAAATTATGAGAACGAACGTTTCGCTTAATTAAGTTCGACATATGGCGAGAATTAGATCAAGATATCGTCGAAAAATTGAAAGGTATTAAAACACATTAAATCGTTTCCGAAGTCGACGAATGCCCTAAACTATCGAACATTAAAAATTCTAGTGGAATTTTTTAACTTTCAGAAAGAGACATTCCATTTAACTGCATTATCTAACATATTGTATTTCAGTTAAACAAAACAAACAAAAAAAAAAGAAATATGAAAAAAAGAGATATACATCAGAATAATTTAAGTAAGAGCACTCTAGATATATCAAGGGAGGAACTTGATATTAAAATAACCAGACAGATCTCGATCAAAGGAAAGAAAAATAAAAGAAGCTCTCCATTAAACGGAATATCGAACAAATTAACTCCATAGATACATACAAATATATAACTACTATAACATACCATTACTACCACCATCTTCCTGGGTGTTTGCAAAATGAGAAAACAATATCAAATTACGAATACATTAATCGTATCACCAACGTATTCATCAGGATAAATTGTTGACGTCACCGGTTGACTGTATTCGAACGAACAAAAATGGCCCGAGATTAACGTTACACCCGATTACGCCTCCCTTGAAATTCTTCTCTCTGAGGAGATTCGCGATAATCGAGCATGTTGCTTTACGAATCGCAGGAATCGCCCTCCGGCACCAGCCTTACGTCCGATTACTTTCTCTGCCTCCTCATAATTACGGCAATTTTCACTATTTATAGGCCGTTCGACGAATAAAAGTAAAGAAACCGCGCGGCCATATCAGCGAGAGAAGGTAGCCAACCCGTCGACTTCGAATGCTCGGAAAATCAGGCCCTCGGGTAGATCAGCGGCAGCGTTGGTCACAATTACGTTTATCGATGCTTTGTATCGGTGCCATTACCGCGTTCCGGATCGATAGTGGTTGGCACGATGTGTCGTTTAAGCGCAGATTACTTTCGAAACAGATTTTATCCCTGTAATTTTTTCTTATTGACAACTAGAGAGAAATCCGTGGAAATATATTACCGTTCAAAAGTACACGGACAATCGTTTATTTTTGACAAAATGAATTTTAATTAAAAAGTTACGTATAATAACATGCGAAGATCAAATGGGAAAAATACGATAATACCATGTTACTGGTTTTCTGATTTTTATGTCACTTGGTAGGTGAAAAGAAGTACTTTTTCATGTGAAATAGTCGAGGAAAGGTATAATCCATTGTTTTGATGTTTTCATGTGCAGTTGGTTGACAGTGTATCGCGTTTTAGAATCGCTCTTCTATAAAAGACAGCAAGTGTGACTATGTTCTCCACCTGTGGCCTTCATATTATTTTTGAACGCCAATATGCAATATTGAAAGCAACGTGTTG
Source organism: Bombus impatiens (assembly GCF_000188095.3). Taxonomy (NCBI): domain Eukaryota; kingdom Metazoa; phylum Arthropoda; class Insecta; order Hymenoptera; family Apidae; genus Bombus; species Bombus impatiens. The sequence goes on along the minus strand of NT_179426.1, from coordinate 787,316 downwards.
CTTAACAATCTCTCCATCTTCAGGTTCTTTAATTTTTTAATTATAAGATGAATTAGGACAGATAAGACGGATGAAATCAATGTAACTAGAAAGATAGAAAGGCGATCTCGATATATATTACTTTCGTATTTAATTACAACCTTAATATACGCATGGTTTGATGCAAAATTTCAATCACTGAATACTACACCTATCAATTTCCTATCGATCTTGCAAGTCAATTATAACGTCAATCAATACCGAACATTCTACATAGAACCTCGAGTTACCATGTAAAAGTTGCTAATTTCAATTTGCAAAATAATCACGGAAGGGACTGCAAGCCTTTAAATGCACGTAATATAGGCGTATCTAAAATTTACAAGCATGATGAAACTAAACATGAGCCAAAAGAAATAATTAACAGTTTCCGTAGCAGTAATTTCATGAGAGCAACAAAGTATATATTTCCTTCTTAAACGCGATCCACGTTGATTATGCAATTATCCGTGTTTGCTATGATGTTACAGCAATGCGAGAACACGATTGTCCCTTTTAAATATTAAATGATCCCTTCTGTAAAATCCACGAGGATGGTATTTGGAAAATGAACGGTTGTTAAAAAATGTTTCCGATCGATGCGTTTGACATTGCCAGGAAAAGGAACAAGCACCAATTGCCCCAGGCTATTTTTGTATGTCGAGATACCTAAAAGCGACGCGTCTTTAAATCGCGAGATACGAAAACCTATGATCAACTCTTCAACCTATCTGATTGTAGAATGGTTGTTGCGTGATGTGTGCGTGGAGGAAATATCATAAGAAATGGTTCCCTTGCGTTCAGTTTCAACATGTCTGACATTTGGTGTATATGGTAGTAGCTGTCCGATACTTGGCAAGGTGGAAATTATGTTGATATCTGAATACATTTATTGGATCTGATGCTGTCATTAATTTAGAAAAATTTCTGAGTGATTTAATGGATTAATTATACTGGTCGATAAATATTACATGATAATTTGTATTTTTCGTAACCGTGCACTTTCTCTATTTGTTATCGTATATTACCGACGAACGTAGCCTTTATTTATTAGGTTATTGTTATCGTTAATTCATGAAAATTGGTGCCAATATTTTGATCTATCTTCGATTTTCTTAATTACGAGCAGGACTATTCAGACACGTAATACATTTTGGTTGTCGTAATATTGAGCTGAATGATCCATAAGGAGTTCTTTCCTACATCTTCGATAATTATTTGCTATAACAAAACTCTACATTTTTATCATCTATTTGCAACTTTGAAAATAAATTGTTAAGAATCTTTTCTAAACTCAAGCAGATATTAAAATTTGATAAACAAAACGATGCATGCATGTACATCACTCGAATGATAATTAAATGTAACAGTTTTCATCGGAAAAGATCAAGTGATAGTACGATACGTATGTGAAGTTTTGTACGATAAAAAAGGACGAAAGTAATAATTGACGATTTTTTAAAACGACGCGCTTGTCGTTTACATGCTAACGTAACGTAACATGCTAATCAAGTTAGAATATTTCGCAAGATATTCTATTCTTCTTTCTTTCCTCGAAATAATTCATAAAAGCTGACGTTCAATCGCTTCCGATTAAATGAGAAATACAGACAATTTAACTCCAACAGAATCTACTTTCACCTGGGCCATATACTGACACAGCTATTAACAGCGTACACCCCTTTTCCATTTGCTCACAGATGCCAGTCCACTGAATAACTATACCCCATGTACGATTCATGGAACAAGAACCTCAATAATCATCTCAACAATTTCAATCATTCTACGTTGAGCAATTAAAACCTGTTCTCCTTCTACTCTCGTTGCCCGGTAAAACGGCCACGACCGTTTTAGTTCGCGTTAAACATACCCCGGCACGCGATCCAATATTTATCAAGGGACGGAACGAAAGTGGCGGACACTGTTATACGTCTGAATATAAAATTGCATAAGGTGGCTGCAAACGAGACGACCAAAATGGCTGGAATGTGGATACCATCTGTTCGTTCGTTCGCCCTTTAAGCTTCTTTATCCCGCGTATATTACGCGCCACCGTACTGCAACTAATCTTTCTGTCGACCGACAACCACTGGCAATGAGCTTCGAGATTAGAAATCGAGTTAGCTGCGTCGACGAGAAGCGAATTCTCTCTCTGAATGTGAATTGTTGTTTATTTTAAGTAATTTAATTTTAATTTCTCTCTGGAGAGTATTTGGTTGACAGACTGCGGATGTTTATAGGAAATTTATAGGAAGATGCAAAAGTTCATCAAATGAATGTAACAAGCAAGGATATATAGAGTATCAAAAGTAGGGTACTTTATATAATATCTAGCGAATGAAGCGAATTTCTATTTGGATTCCAAGTACTCACTTTTATGTTTATAAAGGTATAAAAACGTGTAAAAATCTATAGTATATTTGTCGGTATAATTGGAGCTTTCGTTGGTCGATTTATTTTCCATATCGATAGCAAATATGTTCTTAAGCACATCTCTGTACCTCAAAATGTACAGGAATTTAAGTGAAACGTCGAAAAGGAATGACTATTTAAATAGTCAAGTAGTTTGAATTGGTAATACGAAGTCTCAATTTTACAATTAATCTTCCATTTAAAAATCCTTACGTCAATGTTAACTTAAAAAATGTATTTGAGAATATATTTTCCTTTAATATGGAAAATAAACAATCCACGCATCGATTCAGTTCAATTTTATTCAGATTAATTTACTATCAATATCGATGAAAAAAAATGTAAGAAATAACAGGAATTCCGGATATGCTGTGATTCCGATGCAAAAGGAATTCCGATTTGCGAAAGTGGATTCGAAATCTCTCTGACTTATTTGAAATTCATGTGTCGTGCGAAAGGAATTCTCAGGTTATTCTTTAAGCGCATATTGCTGTTCTGTTAATGAATAATATTTAATATATTCAGAATGAAAACAGTTACGACCACATTCCTCTGTGATCGATCTGATATAGCGTTTATGCTCTACTGAATCCCGGCTTACGCGGACGACCTCTTTCGATTGTAAAGGCTAGAAAACCTATGACAAAACAATCGCAATGTAATCATTGAATCATGGCTTTGTCGTGTCTATTATATTAAACTTACTAAAAATAGATGCTCACCATTATTATATGTATAATTACGTACAATTCATGATGAGAGGAATAAAAGTTAAAGAAATTTTGTTCCTTAAGGTAAAGGATTATTAGGGAAATTTTAATAATTAGAGAGCTTTGAGAAATCCTCTACATTTTACAATATTTTTTCACTTTTCGTATTCAAATCATTACCAATGAAACTTCTTGTACCTCAAAAATGTCCAAATTTTCTACTGCAACTTTCTAACATTAATGATAATTTCTTAAACAATTCAACCATTTTCCCACTCTCCACATTCACAAGTCACTGTTGATAAAATAAAGTATTTACTTTTAGAAGTTTTAACGTTTTTAAGGAATACAAATATCTATGGGAGGAAATCTTAATTAAAACCTATTCACTAAGTAGTCAATTACTTTAAGAAAGAATAATGAATTGCATTCTCGTTAAATATTACGATTGTATTATAAAGAAAATCGTAACACAATTCCTTAAAAATTGCATATTATTAATTTCAGGAATATTTTAATATTAAAATAATGCATTAAAGACCAGTTGATAGCCATAGACTAAATATATATTGTTCAATTAACTCAAACATCTTTTTGTATTCGATAATAGAGATTTCTATTAGTAAATAGAAGTGTAGTATATTTTATTGTACACGCAAGAATCGTAATATACAGAGCAGGCTTCTAAAATGCACGTTAGCTCCACGTCACGTTTCTAAATCTTATTTGAACTTATGATAGATACACCTAACGCCAGTGCAACATATAATTATCTTATTGCTCTGCAAACAAGAATCGATCCAATACGTCTTATAAACCTTATCGATACTAATCGGTCACTGTCTAAGATTATAAGTCCCGACGGTTTCTTTTATTAAACAAAACCTGTAAATACATATAATTGATACGTATAATAAATAAAATAAATTGTAACTGTAAGTTTGCCTGCAACAGCAAAAATAATCTTTACTTTTTCCTCAGTACAATTCTCTAACCAACGAACAATTTATCTATATTGTGCAAACTGCTACCGACGCGATGTTGCAGCAGAAAATGATCAATCACTTCGATTATATCGGTAGAATTCTGATACATATTTATGAACTGGCTCCTCTATCCAAATTACGATCATGTATCTCGATACAAACTGAAAATTTAAACTGAGAATAAATAATGCTATTGTTAATTATAACTGTAACAATATTTGCAAATAAATAGAAACTTACTAGATATTAAATCGTTGCAAATATCGATAGGCAAATCCATCGGATAATATTTTTAATGACGCAATATTCTAACAAAGAAGCTAACAAAATTAACCTTTTCACAATGTAGCATGAGGCAGACTTCTACCATTTAGGTGTAAAATATAGTATGTAAATTTGATATCTTAAATATCATTTCACTTAACCTAGTTATTAGTATTTACTTATTCTATCAATTTTGTCAAAAGGTTGAAAAACTGTATTTTATATTATATCTGATATCAACAACGCAGGAAGTCTTATTTAATACAAATCTTGGATAAACAAATAATTATTTTCTAAGTCGTACATGTTTAATTCCTTGTTGTTTCATTATATTATCAAAAGGTTCAAACTACAAGTCACGGAATATTTACTACATTTACGACAAGCATAAATGGATATTCTAATGGCAAAATGATGCTGATACTTATTAACTGCATATAAAGACAAGAAAAAGCATCACAGACATATGATTTTCTGATCTCAGTGTCATTCCATGATTAGAGAATAATTGAAAATAAAAACAATTCAGAAATTTTTAAACTAACTCTAAATTTTGTAAAAAGAAAAGAGAAAAACACAGATACAGCTATGAAGAGAAGCAATATATTTTTTACTTTGAAGAGGAGGAAAGAATATATGATAAATTCCAAAACCAAATAAAAAGACAAGATTGACTCACAACACACCGAATCTTGAAACTGCTTTTTCATAAAAAGTAAAGAGCTTGTCCTATCACACTTTTTCCCTGCAATCTTTATATTTGTCGAAGTAACTACTTCAAGAAAAACTCTACATCTTTATTTGTTTATATCTGTAACCTTAAGACTGCTTACACAGAAATATTCTAAATAAGGAGCGGTGCATATTATTGTACCCTTGAAGATACATTATGTTTTGGGTTGCAAGGTCTAGGAACACAGAAACTAATAAACAGATTTCTATTTATGTTTCCTGTAGCCTCTAACCCAAGCTGTAAGGTTAACTTTTTTGGTATTCTATCATTTATCATTACATTGTCTAGTAACACTAAGAGAGCAAGGATCTGAATCAACATAAACATATACTTATACTTATACCTTTAATTATTTCAATATACTTTTCTATTACAAATTCATTCACTCGTTCTTCAATCAGTCAACCTCAACCTCAACAATACTTTAAAGGAAAACTGTGCTATGCTATGTTTTGAAGGTTTTAATACAGATCAATTTCATTAATGTTTATATTTAAAATTAACAACTGTGCGCTAACTTATACACGAGGACGTATTTATCTAATCCATTGCAAATTCTATCACCACTCTATTCTTTATCACGAAATTAAGTTCGCAGCGATGATTCCAAGTAAAATACCTAAACATCGAGAAACGATCTATCTTCAAATTAATTCATTCGCATCGCATCAAAAATGCGAAAAAATACCCATCAGACAACCACCGCGTTATTTCTAATCGTACTAATTACGACCCTGTATCCAACATCAACGCAATCCGATAATAACGAAGCAGCTCGGCTCAGGAAGCGATGATTTTTTTTCTACGGTCCATACGAGCTAGTAATTTCACGTACGGCTTAATTAAGAATCCAATATTTTCCATCCGGCCGGAGGATTTCAAGCTGATCAACGTCCAACGGAGCATGAACGACGCGACATTTGCCGATTGCCATGGAATGTGGTTAGCAAACATTTTTACCAAGCCCTAAAGTCTATTAAATATTATCCATCTACGAAGTTGCTCTCGAGATATCTCGTCCCCTTTCGATCAAATATCGAAGCTGTCATCGGAAACTTCAAACAGCCTATTGAAATTTAGAGGTATGCGAAAAAAGTTAACAGAACAGGATTTGCAGATTGGAAATAAAACGAAAAATTTCTATATATCGCTGACGCAATCACTTTACACCGAACACATTTTATTTGCAACTCATTGCAACGTCGTTTGCCGAAACGTTGAGTCACTTATCATCTGTGATAAACAATGTTGGATCGATCCATATCAATTAATGTAAACGATCCCAACAAAAGCAAATGATAGAATGTGCGGCAAGAAACTTGCAAATGATCTAAGATACGGCTTCGAACGTTCGAATCGTATCAGTTGAGGAGTTGTCGCTCAGCCGTCATCGCGGTAAGTCTTTCCTTTCTATCATTTACCTGATTTATCTATGCGATTTGTTAATAAATGAATAATAATAAATTTAAAATAGAAGACAGATTATCCTTTGTCACAAACAAAGGACACTCTTCTCCGATCAAGTTACAATTCTGTTGATCTATGTGTTTAATTTTCTGAAATGAAGAAGTATAATGCAGATTTAAAAAGAATTAAATAGATAAGAAGATTAAGATAAAAAGAGAAATACAAGTATTTTCCTTTCGCAAATGATAGTAGCTTAGAATTTTTCTTGGCCTCATCAGATATACACAGGTATACCGGATGATGAAAAACTCGATGCTTTGGCTAAAACAGCAGCTATAGAACAAATTGGTAACCGTATTTTTGTTCCATCTACAGATTTTCGTGAATTATTTGTACAGATGTAATCTGAGTACGAAAGAATTTATAGAAATTCGTTTCAAAGACAATAACAAAAAGACCTCTCATATGATTTCATGATCAATGTTAATCGCTGTAGTTTAGGATTATCTGCATCTCTTTCTGTGCCTCTGTCGTATGTTGGAATATAAGTGACGCAAAATGTAGTTGAGAAATAATAAATCTATAAATATAAGATCTTTATGTAAAAATTTATGCAAGAGCGAAAGTAATGTAAAAACTAATGCAATCATGATTTTACGTAAATAGGTATATTTACTTATTGTAAAGATAAGGGTAATATAAGAGTAATGTAAGATAAGGGTATTTAGAGGGGCTTAATAAAGAAAGAAAGAAAAAAATCATATTGATTATTATTTATGCGTCTTTCGACGTGATCTACGATCGGTTGTATTTTCTACAGCTAGCAGTCTGTTAATGTCATCAATGATGAAAATTTATTGTCGTTAAGTTGATAATCTATCCTGTTCGCTTTCGTTATCTTTGATAAATGATGGATATTGATCTCGTGGTTGATACTACGAGGATAGAAGGATATTGAAAGATGATAGATGGATTTACATAAATTTGCATGATAAAGGAAATTTTCAATTAGATGCAGTTGCAAAGAGATCGTGGAAAAATTGTGAGAAAATTAACAGATAAAATATATGTTCCTAGGAAATATTATTTTGAGAGGCATGATTAAAAAAATTTGTGACGAATGAAATTAAAGTAAGATTAAATGGATTGACAAAATTGGAATTCATTAATTCTCCGCTGTCCATGATTTTGTGTTCGTATTAATAGAATCTGGCGTTCAAATAATTCAATAAAATAAAAAAATCTCCTTTTAATAAATGAGATACCTTGTATTTGATATTTTACTTATTTATTTAAAGTCGCATACACTGTCCGTTGCTCTGTATTTGAACCAGTTCATACGAGATCAAGGTACTTTCTGTATGTAATTTGTATCTGAAACGATTCCGTATTTCAATTGTTGCTTTTTATCTTTATTTCAAACTTGCAATCAAGTCTATCGATCTTAAATAATCCAACAAGGTGCAACCAACATTTGCAGCACCGTTTGCAATAATATCGCTCTATTAAATTATCCATGCAAGCAACGATGACAGGTTTCTTAAATTTACAACCATCCTATTCCTCCTTCTTCTAGTCGATCAGCAAATTGATCAAATGTAGAATCTATTAAACTTTATGTTTGCGATAAATTAAAATTGTTGCATAATTTCTGGAAAAATTTAGATATCTACGTTTTATACTGTTATACTGCTATATGATTACATATATACTAATTTTATATACAACTACTTTACTGTAAATAATAAGATTTTGCAATGTTATATGAAATTTAGTAAATTTTATTCCCATAGTAACAATGGTATTATGATTAAAGTTGGATAATTCTTAGTATGCATTTATATAAATAATTTATATAAATAATAAATAATATACAACTCTGCTGTACGATACTAAATTACTTCAGCGTAACATGGACTGTATTGAATTTCATTTTTAACTATAAACAATATCCTGTATAAAAAAATTTCTCTCACCGCTGGAAAAATTCCTTGAACGAGAACAATCGACAAATCGGTAAACTTAGTAGCGGTATAATTGAAAAAAAAATTAATTAGACGATAAGGACCATGTTGGAGCGGAGCTGAGTCGCAAGATATCCTCGTGGTGGTCACGAATTCGATAGTAACGGTATACACGACGGCGTAGGTGGACGTCCTTGATCTTGCGATAGTAATCAGGACCTCGCCACCGGTTGTTGTTTTGTTGTTCGCCGATATATCCTAAGTGCCGTGGCCTGATTGGGTCGAGACAGAACTGGATTACAGGACCGGTCCCGAGTCACGTGTCGATGACTTCAGCAGGAATCGATGACCGAAGAAGTCACTAGCCTACCACCGATTATGTACATATTAAGGGAGGAACGCGTGTTGACCGTGCGTTTTTCACGCCTTTCGATTAACTTGCTTCGATGGACGCCGAGTTCGTTTGGAATTTTGCTTGTCTTCCTCTATAGAAAATATTTCTCTATAACTCTTACGCTGAATAACTTCTCTTATGGCGCCAAGTTTACGATCGTAACGCTGTTAACTCTGATTAACATTTTTTGCTTCCAATTCAGATAGCGGGGTATTGATTAAATGGTTTATTTCTCGTTTGTCAATAAATTAAGCTGCACGGTGGAGCGGTTTGTTAGGAGTTGTGATGTTAATTGCGTTTCAGTTTTTAGGAATTTTTATAAAATTCAAGGGGTGTATGAAAATGCTTGAATATTTTACGCAAATTGTTTTTGAATTCGGTATAAAAAAATGGAAGGGTAAACATGCTGGAAACCAGAAAATCGTGTATAGAATACGTCTTTTTAAAATAAATGTATTAAACAAATCAGGTATACCAAAGTGTGTATTTTGATTATCAACGTACTGATACTAGTAAAAAATTAATGAAACTATTGTACTTTTATTATTGTATAACAGTGCAACAATAAATACCTCAATAATACACTGAATAAAAATGTAATAACAATGTTATCTCAGTCTGACCAAAGTATTGATCAAACTTTTCATCGATCAGTGTGAATAATCCTGATTATCACTCCTGACAGAATAAATACAAAATGAACTGAATTTGAAATGAAATGAATTTTTATAAAATAATGTTCTGTTTTTATTGTTATAAAAAATTCACTATATTTTTCATGTCGTGATTTTCATATCTTAATATGTTCTTCTTCCATATCTTAAGTTAAATTATGAAACTAAAGTGATGATACATGTAACAACTTATATACGGGATAAAATTAAAAATCTCAAAATTTTGACTTACACTACTATGATGTTTAGCCCGCCAATTGAGAAACTTGTTGTATAATATCTACTTCCACGCTTGTTATCCGTATCAAAGTATCCAATAGTGATTAATCTACAACAACTCGTGCAACCACTGAAAAATTCTAAAATCTACCGAAGTTTAAAACGAAGCTACGCAACAACCATAATCCTACGCTTCATAAAGAACACCTTGCGTAGTTATCATCGTTGCTATTAATATACATCTCGAACTTACACGTCATTGCACGCTGATCGATCCAAGGAAATACATACCTAATCATATTCTACACGATCATGCAAAATATCGTTCCCGACTAACATCCGGCGACGCATCGAGTTTATTTCTTCGCTCGTACACTCAGGGTGTCCCGCGTCGAAGTCGCGCCCAAGGCGGTTTCTCATTACTGCTAGAAAGATATCGCATGTGCCTCCACGATTGCGGTGAAACTTTATTTCAGCCCGAAGCGACGACGAAGGACCGCGATAAATTCTTGGATTAATCGTGGCGAACGGAATATCCGCTTTGCATCGTGACATCGCGTCGTCGTGTTTCTTTCCCGATGGAACCGCGCTGTTCTCCGCGATCTTGTTCATATATGTCGTTTATTTCTTCGTATTTAAACAGTATTCTAGAGAATTTGTCATTTCGTTCTTGGAAATTTATGTGATACGAAGATTACAAGGAAAAAACACGAAAAATCATACTTTCCATTTTTCACAAGGAAGAGTTTAAAAATTCGATACATTTCTCATGTTTTACAAAATTTTGAAAACGTTAAGTACAGTAAAAGATATTATCGAAGATATAATCGAAGGGATTAAAATATTGATTGCTTTAATTATGACTTCGGTTCTCAGAAAACTTCTTCAACTTATCATTTATCTTTGAAAGGTACATCTATGGATCCAAGATGTTATTTTTGTTTTTAGTTATGCCATTAAAATTCTTCTGTTTAATCGTAGGATTGGAATAAAATTCCAAATCGAAAGAAACGTACTTATGTAATGGATATTTATTTTTGAATAATTTTCTTTGCGAAGAACGGAAGATTTTATTAAGAATATATTAATTACTCGTAAGAATAATATTAATAATTTAATTGATCAATATTATGAAACTGTCATACCTTATTCATAGGGCAGCCTAGCTAGCTATCTAATCTTATGTTAACTCGTATTATGATCAATTTTCGTTAAGATCTATATATCACGTAACGAATAATTTATTTATATTTTCTATAACATTTATTTGACGCCACATGAACATTTTTATTTGATTTCGTCCTCATCGATGAAAAATAATACAAATAAATTTATAGACCTTTACAACCTTCTCCTTTGGAACTTTTGAGTTCAAAAAGATTCACTATAAGAGTGTTAGAATTCCTGACATAGATCATATCATAAATATCTTCAAAGTACAAAGAATGTATTAATCATAAATTAACTACTATCAATCTCACTTAATTTCATAATCCATTAAAAATTCCATTACACTAAAATAACTCGATTTACTTCCCAACAATTCAAGAGTGAAACATAAAATATGCTACTTAACCGCGTTTCCCTTTCGCAGCGTGTTCACTATGGGTAATAACATAGTTTACCATAAAATCCGTTTCCCTAGGAGCGTATACAGGGGTAAGAAAGTAAGTACGCATTACTAGTCGTTCCGTGGATATTTTTCCACGCGCGTAGGCGTCGCGTAGCCCGAAGGGCGCGACAGTACGCGGCGATGGAACGAGCGGAGAACGCGAGGGCGCGACGCAACCTATGTGTATGGGCCCTATACTATGGGGCGATCCGTTACCCAAGGCGTCTCAATAGAGCTCGCAAGAGTGAAAGGGAAAAATCGCGAAAAAGTAGCTAGATCCGATCAATGATTTACACGCGCCGTCCGTTTAAACGTCTTTCTGTACGTCTCGGGTGATCTACGAGCTGATTTAGGGCGATTGCCGACGCTCGAAATCCACGTGTCTTCTAAGTAAAAGACTACTGGCAATACGAGCGCGTCTCGCAGTATACGTAGATTTTAGAATCTATTTTGCGACCGATTTTTTAACCATCGAGAAACTTAGATGATCTTTGAACTGCAACGACGTTGAGGCGATTGAAACCAACTGCCCCTTCTGGAAGAGACAAATTATTTACTTTCATAAGTTTCTTATTATGTCTGCAAGAAGATGACATCAATAAGCGTAAATTCCAAAGAAATCGTTAAATAAGATATTGCAATATTTAAGATATTTCTTTTAATCGTTCAATTTATGGAGTTAATTACTATTGTTACTTAGAAACTTATATACCACGCTACATCAGGCTCGCGAAATTATTCCAAAATTTGTGGACAACTTTTATGAATATGTTATCTGTGCCGCACGAAACATTTTGAAATTCCAGTAGCATTATTATGAGACTCGGCTATCGATTATATTGATTATATTGATCACGTTTGAAGCAAATGTGGAAATTTGATATTTAGAAGATAATTATTATGAATATTCAATAGAATCATAGTTAACACGTATTATATGCTTAAAATGACTACTCATCGCGTATACTAATTTTTTAAATATACATTTCTAATAAATATCCTGTAACTTGTGATGACCTATCTATGACAGTCGGATATTGTTACAGAGCTAATGAAATTTCAAAATGTTTTATATAACCCACACAATATGAACATAAACATCTTCCTACAATATAACAAATATTAAGAAACTTCCGTGGCCAAGTATATGCACGTTTATCGAAAGACTATGTAAATTAGGATACACGAGAATTATTGAAACTCAAGAAATTTTCTTCACTTTTATTCTCGTTTACACCTGTTCCGTTTTTTATTACGCCGCTCTACTTATCTGCTACGTACAACGACCGAACAGAATGCGGCGATCGACGCCAATGCGAATGTCGAATCCCAGCGACAATTCCGGTACGCTCGTTAACTTCAAAATCACGGGACAATTCAAAGAAGTTTTGCCTTCTCGTTTCCTCGTTCGCTCTGGTTTTTCACGATGTCAGCCGGCCGCGAGCATCGACTTCCTGGAGGACATTCCTCTGTACCTATATGGGGTCCTATATCCTGCTCTTGTCCTCGTGGCCAGAGGTGGATGGTGGCAATGGTTGGCCGTTGGTACATTGGCGCAGGTGTGGCGGCACGAGTTCCACAAAGAAGGCCCCGTGGATAGTACAACCTCTGCTCTCTCTCGGTCCACGCGGCGAGGCGCGGACTTTTTAAGCTGGTTCTCGGGCTGCCAGGTCGCCGGAAGAGCCGCGAGTCGGTCCAGGCCACCTGGGAGCCCTTAAGAAACCTCGGTACGCTCGCTTGTGTGCCGCCCGGAAGAATTAATTATGCTAGCGGCCGGTCCGTTAACTCTCCGCCATCGGAAAAAAATCCAACCGATGGAATGCGATTCGATCCGGCGAAATGTCCGGCCTCGGTGCTCTCAATGCTCGCCGATTCGCCGCTTTCTAAGGACCGCCACACGCGCCGCAGCAAACAGCCGCGTTGCACGCGCGTCACTTCGAGTTTGCGCTTGTGTGGAGGAGTGTCGTGGAATTAGAGCCTTGTCGGGAGTTGTGCGCAGTATCTTTGTTGCATTTGTTAGACCGACATAACGGAGTGGCATGGGTGAATCGCAAGGAATGAAACGGTGACTCTCATACGCGATGATTGATGATGAGATCTAACATTAGAACTATCCGAGACTAAAGCGTGAAATTTGTATGAAAGAAACGAAAACGGAAGGTACGTGGAAAAATATAACCATATGTGATATCAGAGAAAGAATAAACGCTTATATCTGTATATTTTATTAAAGATTATTCAAATTTCTAAAAACGTATCGTTGTTAATTTATAAAATTCCTATGGAAAATTTCGAATTGATCATTTCGATCGATTTGTTAGTTATATCGTTGAATATGCTTGTTAATAGTATTGGGGAGTTTCTTTATGTTTAGATAATCCAGAAATACATTTAGTAAAATAAAAATGATGTTTAGCAAGTTTGTATACATTTATTTGTTTTATTAATAAATATATTTTTCAATATTTACAACCTAAATCTTCCGTAACATAAATTACATTAACATAAATTTTGATAGTACAACCGATTCTTGGACAACAAGAAAAGCCATAGAAACTAATAAAAATAATAAACTCGAACGCATCATTCAAGAGTAATAAACGATACTATAATATTTCCAATTTCCAATTACCGAGAATTTGCAAAATCCTACGAATGAAATCCTCCAAGAGTATCGACAAAATACTACGTTATATAAGAGAAACGCGTGTGTTATAATTTTTTGTACCCACTGAATCTTCGATTTTTCATAAGAAAAGAGGAGAGAACTAAAAATTGGAGTCAGTGTCTGTACATAAGTCCATAAAACACAAAGTCACTATTATTCACCGAACAACTCATCAGCAATTAATTATTCGTAAGGTGGCGTTAACATTCATACCGAACTTCAGTTTCGCCAACGTTCTACCTTGTAATTTAATATTTATGAAACACCTACGTATCTACTACCTCTATCGAGCAACAATGTCATGGTGGCGTTCGTAAGAATAGAATGAAAAACAGATCGCTCATCGACACCGGTGGATCGAAGCGGAGGCTCGAGTACTCTCGGCTCGTGGCGAGTTTATGCAACGCGGCGCGAGCTACGCGAGCAAGCCAGGAGAGAATAGCCGAACCGAAAGATCGCGATCTTCGCCTGCCGCGTATCTCACACCGGTTAGAAGTCTATTCTTCAGCAGAATGCGAGGAAGATCTTTAGATAGCTTTGTGTCGGCCAAGTGCGTAGCCCCTTGACTTGAGTTACAACTGGCTGAAGTTTCAGACGGCGGATTATAAAAGTGTACGACCACCTGCAAAATCTTGCCGACTTTCCTTATTATTAAATCTAATCGTGTTTTCCTCTTCGCTGTCACGCTTGCCGCCGCACGATTTGATGGAGCAGGAAGCATTCTTCTGACCGTGTTAAACTCATACATTTTTTTGTTTCTTTTAACAGTTTTTGGAAGTATATGGTTCTTTGGAATATTTGCATGTTGGATTAATCGAAAATCCGGTATCGTGTCTATTGATAGAATTTTTTTTATTGGTATGTACCAGCGTTCAAAAATACTTAGATATTTGCTTATTTTTGATAAGACGTAATTTGTAACTAAAATGTTATGGATGAGAAGAATTGCAATGATTTTATTATTTATTATCATTGAAGCTATAGGCAATAATTAAAATATCGATATAAGTGATCGTTAGCGATTCTGAAGATCTTTCTTTGTCCTCAGGTTGCTTCATTTCTAAACCATTTGATCAAACATATGTAGAATGAAGGAAGTATAGTTAACCTTCTTACAATAAGAATCGATATCGAGAAATCGAAAATTTTTGTTTCAAAAACTAAGAAAAAGGGATCATATTTATAGGATTCTTAATAATCTCAGAAATGAATAAAAAATATAACTCTACTCCTTCTGTAATAATTCAATTAAAAGTAAGAATAAAAATAAAATGATATGAAATAATAGTACTACAAATCCCCCCAAAAAGTTCACAGAAATGTTCGTTTACCAACTTTCATCTTTAATACTTTTAAGTTAGCTAATGAGAGAACCATCCTGTATAATTTTGAAGTATAATACAAAGTGAAACTTCAATGCATATACGACATGTATATACCTACTATACATAATAATGCACATACCTGCTGGATCTTCTATTCACCTAAAACCCCTCGAATTTATATCTTTTATTCGCCCTTCAATCGAAATATTTTTCATTTAAAAAACAATATTACCTAAACTTTTATTTGTTCGTCCATTTAAGACATAATATTATTTACTCTGTTACCTAGTTTTTTTCATTCTTTCTTAATTAGAATTTTTAAACTATCTATGGATAGCTAAACTTCTTGCATTTTTCCATACTAACCACTAGACGTACCGATGAATTAATGAGTTACTGACAACGCAAATATTCCTTATTCATTCGCTTGAGGTTCTGTTTTGTACAAGAATTCTCCAATCTTCAGACCATATTCTATCGAAATCACTTTCTACAGCGTATTATAAGTAGAATGCTCCGTCCATCGTCAGACCGTATTATACGAAAAACGTGTTGGCAAAGTATGGAACTGGAAAGAAATCTCATGGCACGAAACAAAGCCAAGAGAGGTACTGCTTTATTGTTTTATTTGTGTATATGACATTTTCGGACAATACGCGTGTTTATCTGTATGTTTGTGTCGAGACTATCAGAGGACTACTTTCCAGCTTCCGTCTATAAAGTAAAACTCCACTTATCTGAACTTGTCGGGAGACAAACAGTTAATACGATTAGAATTCGTATCACAAGAGCTAGACACAAGAATGGGAGCTCACGTTCAGACAAATGAATGCAAGCAGAAAAATTGTTAATTCAGTTAATTTTGGGCA
The DNA here is from genome assembly GCF_000188095.3 of Bombus impatiens. Lineage (NCBI taxonomy): Eukaryota > Metazoa > Arthropoda > Insecta > Hymenoptera > Apidae > Bombus > Bombus impatiens. The sequence continues at coordinate 771,061 of NT_179426.1, read as the reverse complement.
TTAATTAAAATTTCGTTCAAACAAATGTAGTTCTACTGTACGTGCTATAAGAGACATACTTATAGCACAAACCTATTCCAACAAATCCTAGCCTCTCAAGATCTAAATCATCTTTCCATTCATCAATGGAAAATGTGTCGACTCGTGAGAGCACGAAACATCAACGAACGTTTATCACCACTTATATCGCGAAGAGGCAGGTATCAGTGCGTCCAATTTAGCCGGTCTTCTCGGATAAAATTTCGTGTCGAGATCGTAGGCGTGCACACGCGTGGCCGTGTGTATATACGGACTGTACGTGAAACGTACGAGCACACGCAGGAAGCGTGTTGTTCGACTTAATACACGAACTAGAGTTTCGTGGTGGGTTTCTAAGCGACGCACGCAGGCGAACACGCAAGCACGCGGCCGCGGCCGCGCTATAAATTCAAGTAATGACCGTTTATAGAAAATAATGGCGAAGCCGGCACGCATTTATCAGCCGCGTGCGTCCCCGGAATCTATTCGTTCATTCATGCGCCGCGGGATCGAGAAATAATTGAGTGGATCGCTCCTTCTTTCTCTCCGCGCCGCTTTCTGTCCGACGATTCGCTGTGTTTCGACCGAACGCGTTATAAAGGGTAGGCGAACGTATTATCGAACGATGAAAAAGAAAAGGACGGCCAGTCGGTTCGAACTTTCTTTCTTCGTTCACGTTTTATGGAGTAAATTAATAGTTTTAATGAACTATAAATTATACGGGATACACATGGTGCTATAACCGAGAATGGAATGATCGTTGCGGGAAAAATGAAATTGATACTGCTCCGCGAGAGATTCTGTAACTTGCGCTTTCGCTCGTGGAGAAGGAGGCTTTTGACGAGACTTAATATCAGAACTATCGGTGATTAAAGAGTAAAATTTGTGTTAAAGAAATTATAATGAAAAGTATATGAGAAAATGTATGGTGTAAGGAGAAGAATTAACTCTTAGTTATATATTTTACATACGATTATTTAAATTTTCAAAAAATGCACTATAGTCGATTTGTAAATTTTTCTGCGAGTTTCTTAGAGAGAAGAGTTTCTAGAAGTTTTCTACAATGACAATAGTCACGCTTATCACGAATGAATTGCATGTAACTTTTGGATAACTTGGGAAACTATTTATTACGTGAAATAAAAATAATGTAACCAATGAAAATAAAAGAAACTCACTGTTAAGATAACGATTAAAGGAAGTAAGAGTACTCTAAATTACAAAAAAGAAGAAATTTATTCTAAAATATTAAAATATGAATGAATATAAGCACATCACGAGACATCTCGTACATGCCATTGTTTCCGATTAGGATGACTTCCCTATTCCCTTCGTATCTTTCATTACCCATTAAGTACACATACAACTGGCGAGTTAAAGTTACAGTGGTATAAATCGAGATTTTAAGATTGTAGTCACGTACCTCGACTCGTAAAATTGTCATCCCTTTGATTTCTTAATTACGTTATAGCTTTATTTTATTCTCCGCAGCATACATTTTCGCGACTTGCAAAAATATATATGTCCACGAATCATACGAAATATATAAAATATATGAATTTATATAACAATAAACATAAAACACTATCTTACAAACAATAATAGCGCATTGATTTACACCACTATAATTCCTAGCCATTTATATATTATAGTGAACATACACACATACTTTGCTTTTCAATCACGTTCAGCAAAACTCATTTATTAAGAGTTCAACTTACACATTCTCAACCGTCTGCATTACCAATCTTCTCCTTCTCCTCCCTCTATTGTCCGTGCTTATGACAAAATGCGAAAACGCGGTTCGCACAGCTGGCCCGGCGACGTCGCCGGAGAACCGATACCCGCGTCAGATAGAAATCGATGCGGAATCAGGTTGAATCTCCATTTACGTCTCACTCACCACACCGTCTAGCTATATCTGCACCGAGATTTCCGCGATTATTTATCCACGCTGCGCTGTGCGCACAGACACGCGGCACACCACGAGGTTCGCCAGGGGTCTGCAACCCCACCAATTCAGCTTCCAACCGCCCACGCTCTTTCACGAACGTGCACACATGCACAATTTATGCGAAGAATTCCGACCGCGCAGCTGCACGCTGTACTACGGCCGAGTGTCTGGATTCCAGCCGGCGGAAATACGAACGAGACCAACGATACGCTTTGATTCGCGATCTCTTCCGGTTCGACGTGTGTCATCACACTCGCGATACGGAAACGTAGACGATCGAGGTCGAAAAATTTGACTGATGCAAGTAGGATGGGGATGAGTGTGATTGAGGTTGCTCTTGGACGTTCTTGCTATGGTTTCTTGGAAATTATTAATTAACAGATTCGTAAGTGGAACTTGCCCATGGATTGCAGTTACTCACGAAAATATTTAAACAAGCGCAGGGATTTTACATAAATAGGTATACTATGTATCTTGTTATGAAATTCCATTAGCACCGTTATGAGAACCGATCATCGTGATTTATATCGATAAAGTTTGGAACAGATCTGAAAACGTACGTGGATCATAAAAATCCATAGATCCATGATCCAAAGATCATAAAAAAAAAAAATGATCATAAAAATATTTAGCTGATCAAATATTCTTGTCAACCACTGTGAGATTCGCTGATCTTACGCAATAGGAAATTAGATTGATGCTGAAATTGGAATGTATGCTGCTTGCTTTTTATATATTCAGGTATATTTTTAACGCGACCTTGTAATTTATGTGTATAAATATAGTATTTAATTTATATAACATTTACTTTTTTAAACACTTCAGTTTGCATAAATCGACGAAGATTAAACTAGGAAAACTTGTCGTTCTAAAAAAGAGCTTCTCGTAAATTTCCATGGGACAGTCGATTAGTATTCACCCGTTCGATTAGTATTCATCCGGTCGATTGGATGAAACATAAAACACTCGAGCAAATTGCTACCATGCTCGGGTTAGTCGATTTTTCAGCTGTTTCTGTTCCACCTCGAAAAATCTTAAATTGCTCGTTGCCGTTAATCAGTCTGGCGGCTACTCCGCCACGAGACTAACCTTTTTAAGCTTTACACGCTCGTGCAAGCGTGTATCAATACATCGCTGTGAACATATAGTGAACCCTATTATGAGTGACGTTGATTGAATAATCGTATGTAATTATTCTAATCAGACTTCTCTACTCATGGCGCTGTTCTTCCTCGCCTCTTCGGGCTACGATGATTGTGATCAGGAGCTTCAACAAATGAACGCGAACTAAGCTGAATGGACGAAGAACGGCGAGTGGAATTTCGTGGATGCTCGGAACAAGCTCATCAGAGATGTAGCTCAGGTGTGTTAAGACAGGCAAGAATATTGAAAGACTAATTGGATCATTTTTGACCATTAACGATTTGGTATAATAAATTACTATTTTTTACCGGTAAGTGTAATTATTCGCAATATCTTGATTATTAAAGAAAGATAGGCAAATGAAGAGGAAACTTTTCATTTCTGAAGGAAGATTTCGAAGGAAGATAACACAGGTAAATGTATATATTATTTAAAGTAGCAGCAGGTTTTTATTCAACAAAAGTATAACAAAAGCTTCTTTAAAATTTCGCTGCAATATTCCTATATTAAATATATGACGTAAAAGTACGCAATGAAAATGTGAAACCATCGTACCAATTAAAATTCGAATAGGGCATGTATTTTACATAAATAAAATCACAATTTGCAACACGTTTAACATCCTTATCTACTTCGTAAAAAGTTCTCCTCGATCTTTCTCACGTGACACCCGTATCCATTGTAATACGCAGTCATATACACGCAATTATATCGTATGACAAATTCCAAATAACAATCGTCGTCTATTACCCAAGCCATGTACCAAATGACCAAGAACGATTTCTCATAATATCTGACACGCTGCAAATCGGCTAGCACAAGAATCACGCAACCAAGTATTATCGGTTATAATGTAGCTGAAAACTCGCGAAGGAACGATGTGAAATGGCATAGAACGATGTTGAGCTAGTCGATCGTCCAATAAATCCGCCTTAAACGCTTTTGTTCAAGAACTATTCGCTGAAGTCACTTCCAGATGCATTGTGTCCTCGCGAAACGGCGTGTTGCGCAAAACGCAGCTGCGAATCGCGCAATTGAAAGCTCGCGGCTCGTTAGAGCGTTCGTTCTCTTGGCTAGTCCAACCCGCGCATAGTGCACTCTTTAGTTTTGTCATGGTGTTCCCTCCAAATCAGATCCACCCACAATTCATGTCCTTTAGCGACATGATATACGGCGCTTTTAACGGCTACCAAGCAACGAGACGTGATTCAGCGGCGTATATGCAAAGTACATATACCGGTGCCCGAGCAACGCCTCTTTAGGGCCGACTTGCACATTCGCTTTTCCCTGCGCCATGTTAATCCGCGAATGATTTACACGAGAAAACGTGTTACCGTCTAAGGCTACGGTTATAGCGGACGCGTAGTCGGACGAACTGCCGTTCTGACGAATGTAACATTTGAAGACTGGAACGCGTAAAAAAAATTACAAAAATTTACATGTATACATTTTTCATTGCAATAACGTATGGAGTTTGTGCGAATATCAATTCAGCCGAAAAAAAAATCCATTGTAATCGTAGCGTAAAGGAGCGTTCAGACGATCAATATTATTGTCAATTTTTATATTTAATATTTTTGATTAAAATAGTAAAATTTAAGACATAATAAATTCCAAAAGATGTATCCCTTGTCGTTTTCTGATATTCTTTGCTAAATAATGCAAAGTAAGTTCTCGTTAATGCAAGAGAAGAAGAATGTAAGAAAACATAAAAAGTTACGATTCGATAATGACGAACGTAAGCCACTAACGACTTGTAATTGAAAGTGTCGCAATCGTTTCTTACGTTACAGAGTTATATTCGCTGAATCGTGCAATTCAAAGATAATCAGTACGCTGCAACGAGTCGTACGTGACATACAAACTGAAATTCTTTTCTTTCGACCTGATTTGAACATCGTTAACGATTCGTATTATTCTGTACGCATTAGTTACGTGAAATTTCATCACATTTCAGTGATACATGAAGATACATAAAACTAATTATCAATCTCTACACTTACTTTTCACATAAATACCCACTTTTTTATTGAAAATTGACGAATAAAAAATAATTAAACGTTGCGCGTAAATAAAAGTTCTGCAGTTTTAATTTTATACTTTTTTTCAAATTTAAGCATCTCGTTTAACATCCGAATGTAATATTATAACTCGATAAAAATGATCGCAAATTCAATGACTACCGATAAAGGGCATATTCAACGTTGTATCATTCTTACGTTTTAGCTTAATAAAAATATTGTTGAATTTACTGGAACGATTTGTCCTATTCAAAAGAAATTTTGACTCTCATTTGATAAATCATTGATAGACGATATAATTCAAATTATATGCATGTATTGCTCACAAGATCACGTGAAATAATCTAAAGGCTTAATATTTGCGCTTTATAAATATAGCTTCGACAAAAAGTGGCACGGTACTTGTGTTACGTTATACCTGCATTACGTTATGAGGTATTAAATGAGCATAAAAATAAAAAAATTGGAAAGCCACGAGTATCTTTATTACGTAAAGAATGTTTATTGCGATCGTTAAATAGTTCGAACTAATTCTCGATCGTCGTAATTTTATCCCATAGACCAATACCGTTGACGTTCGGATCGTGCATACTAATTAACGATTACTATTCCGATGATCGTTAATCAGTACGTTGAAGATTAGTAGCGAAGATTATTAGTAGTAGCACAAATCGCTAACAAAACAGCGAATGGTTATTTGAACCGATCATCTATACATGGCCGACTATATAATTGCATGAAGACATCAAGGTGGTCGATACTGATAAACCGTCCTTGTAAACCACCTTTCTTTCGATCCACCCAGAAGCTGCCACAAGGAAATGATCGCAAAAGGAAGACGCTTAAACCAGGAAAAATAAGGATAAGCGGAGCCATTGAGATTTAGAGTCGATCGCGAATAAATCTTTTCCTCCTCATCTTTATCTTACATTTTTCTTATTTTCTGATTTTCCTTCCTACGTATCACCCGCCCTTCTGTCTCTTCCTCTCTGCCTCTCTTCGTTTCTTTCACGGTTATCCTCGTCTGATTCGAGGAGAAGCCACAACATCCACGGTTATTAAGATGTTCGAACTGAAATATGGCGTCCAAAGGAAATAATTGCTCCTTTTCTCCCTCTATCGCCGCGCTCAGATAGCCAGCTACTAATTTATGGCCTAGCTATTTCGAATTGCGAGTAGTACGTGCACTACGTGCTCTTCCCCTTCGTAATCGAGACCCCTGCCGCGGTAGCTCTTGCCTTGGATCTTTTCTACTCCTTTTTCCCCTGCTTTTCGACGTTCCAACGTTTCTTTCCACTGGCTAGTTCACTCGGTACCAGGGAGAAAATTGTAGATCCCCGGAGGAAGATTGAAGGCAGGAAATAAAATGGTACAGGGCATCTTATAAGTTAGATGCTGTGGAAAGGAAGTGATTTAGGTAATTAAGCGGTATGCGCTGAAATTGACGTAACGATATGTCTCTGAAATTGTAGGAAGTAGAAAGTATAGTTAGCTTTTTGCGAGGTACATTAGAAGTATTTTGTATTTGCGGTGCGTTGTAATTGACATTGATTGAACGATACGTTTTGTGGAGATATAGATTTGAGAACAGTTTGCGAAATTTGTAGACAAAGTTTTAGAGAAGACGAAGTGATCCATGGAAAAATACTATTTTTCAGAAAAATAAGCTTCAAGAGAAATAATTTTGTCAACAAAATTTAGAATTAAACAGTAATTATATTAAAATGGAATTAATTCGAATGGTAAATGGTATAGTATTATCAAATTTCGATTGCAAAATTTATTTAATTAAAATAATTTTCATTGCCTCTCACTTCGAGTGAATTATACATTCAGTAGCTCCTATAACTTTGATATTCCGAACTAATTTAGAACATTATAGTTTGTTATATATACATACGTACAGATTGTTATATTGCTCTAAACATACAGTATCTTCTTCGTGATAAAATGTAATTTATTTTTCTAAATAATTGAAAAGCATTATGTCCCAATACTTACAATTCTACAAAATATGTTCTTAATTATCAGTAAATTTTTTTCTATAAATATCGTTATCATTATCTATAAAAAGAGAGAAAGAGAATCTTTAGAATTATCTCTAAGTACCATAAAATGCATTAAGAACTATGATTTTTATAGAGCCACTCTATTTATCAGTGACACTGTATTTTAAAATACAGGCCATCTATGGTACAACAAAAATATTTCCCTGTGCCATTTCTTCCACAGGCAGCAATAATTCTTCGGTAAAGAGAAATAATAAAAAATAATGCATAGGAAGGGCTAGGCATTATCTTTCTTCTGAATCGCCAGATAAACCGCGAAGACGCTATTACATGTCCACATGTATCCGTTTAAATGTTCTTTGCCTATGGCTCGGATCGATATATTTATCTGTACTACTCGAAACGTTGTCGTTCTCAAGAAGATAGATCGCTTCTCAAGTAGGAGATTATTAAGTAACATTACTCGAGACTGTTTCGTCTGCCGTACGTTTTATCTACACGAGACAGACATCGTGTCCTTTGTCACAGAGCAAAAAAAAACTTTTGCTTCCGAAGAAAACGAGTGACTCGCCTTTTCCCCAACATTTCGCTCTCTTTTTCTAACCGTTTCCCTTAATGTTCGACCGTCTCATTAATTCTGTGACAGAGGAGAAGAACCAAGGACTGGTGTAACTGTCCGCATGATAAATGCACACAGATAGTGCACCCTGGCTACCGTGCTACCATGCGTCTTACTTCTGTCTGAAGATCGAGTCATGAAACACGAGATTTCACGCATCTGGAACGAAACGAATGTGGCCTTGACGTTACGCCGAGATTCCACCCGACGAATTATTGGGAAATTCGGCAAGTTCGTAATGAAATTTAGGAAAAATTTAAAAGATCGTAATTTAAAGTTAAAACTTTCGTAAAGCTAAAGTATGAGCTTTGATGCTCTGATATTATATTATGCGAAAGTCTTGTTGAAAAATGAGACCTCTCGAATCAAGAACAGTAGTTGTTCGAAAGATCCGGATAAATAATCCTCCTACAGTGTCGATAAATACGACATAAGTACATACATTATGTTCATTGTCACAGTTCTTTGGATTTTTTCGGTTCATTAGAGGCCGCAGATGAACATTTCTGAATAAGAATGTTCGGATACTGTTTGATTAAAACTATAGCTAACATGTGGAAGTTCTACTATTTATCTTCTTCTTCCTCTACTGTAAATTTGACTTCTATTTCCGATTCATAAAATACTTTAAATTAAAAAGGGGTGTTACTACAAAATTGTAAGAAAGTAGAAATTCTGCGAGAATTTATGAATTTAAAAATTTCTTCACTGTTTCATATCTCCTGTGTTCCGTAAATCGTAATTTTGAGTTTCTCTTATGCTTCTCTTTAATTTAATTTTAAGTTTAATTGTAAGCTTAATTTTAAGTTTCTCTTATAACTTGTAAATAAGTTCTGAACTTATCCAAAATACAGTATCTTCTACTTTCCTCGTATTCCACTAATTTCTCAAATATAATGCTTCCATAATTCAAGATGTAAATACGAAAGAGAATTAGTAAGTCAATACTTTCTCATTAAATATTCCACAATAATCAATTGTCGATGTCAATTCGACCGATGGTTTAGTGTATCTATGCGCAGGATCAATCAGCACTTCGAACTCGCAATCTCTACGACCGCATCTAACCCTTCAAATCTCCGAAGAGATCGCAAAAGTCATCGGGTACAAAGATTTATTCGCCATGATACACATTCTAAAACTCAGATTGAAACTTGATAATCTGTATTATTCATGTGTAGATCTTCGAATACTTTCTGAGTAGACACATTGCGAAAAATGTTAACCATAAATTAACCAGTATAACCAATAAATTTATAAATAATTATACGATATTGTTCCACCAAATGAACGTAAATTCAAATTGTACTAAATAATCTTCCTTCGACCGATTGAATAAAAATAATACAGCTAATTGTCTGTACAATTTTACTTTTTTACCTTCCATTACTTCTTCCACAAAAAAACAAGTTGAGAGAACGTAACTCAGTAATTTGTTTACAAGTTCGACGATATCGTCGCAAGAGAAAATTGAAAGTACAGGCTCACCGAGCAACGATAACGTTCCAGTGTTCGATTTCAGCAATGGCAATACGGTTACATTATTAGAATAATCTCCTTAAAACTCATGGCCGTTGTAATTTCAATCGAAGACGAGCAACGATGCACTGTTATTACGCGGGCTATCGAGGAAGATGTAAATTAGCCGGCTATTTATCGCGGTTCAATATCCGATTACGAGATCGAAGGACCTATTACGATGGATTCCGAGCATCGAGACGCAAGAGCAACTGGAAACAAAACGAAAGGGAAGGGAGTAGAACGTAAAAGAATACTCAAAGTGGTTGACATCCGCCGCGAACCGCTTCTCGTTTTGAGCCACGGAGAAAACGACGAAGAAATGTGGCGAATCGAGCCAGAATCTGCTATGGTACGGTTATGGTAATAAATATCGTTCGAGAAGGCTGGTATCGGTGGATCTAAGCGTGATTGTATGTAATGATAATCAGCAACCGTTTTACGACGACTGCCCAACCATAAACACTGCATCCAGCCAGCCAATTAACGGTTTCGACTAACTAAGAAATGCGCGTACACTCGAATACAGAGCGAAATCGAATTTTTGTCGTTTCTGTCGTCGAACAAGCATGATTCAATCTGGTCTGGATCACATTCGATATGGAACAGTCGCACGAGGGTGAGAATATGGGGTGACTGTTCGTGACTGAATTTTCAATTTGGTGAAATTTGGTTTAGTTTCGAGTCTGATGAGCTGATTGGATTTTCTGCTGGATCACCTTTGTGATAAAAAAAGAAGTGAATTAACTTCACTGTGACAGAGATTGTACAGTATCGGTGCACTCTGCGATAGTAATTTCAACATTAACGAAGATAATTCATTTTCACGTAAATGCGTAAAAATGCGCAATTCCCTAATCACGAGCCGCATCATAAAACTTGACGCAAGTTTGCATCACGAATTTGCTCGCAGATCACGGCGATCATCCTCGTAAGTTTGAACTATCGTTGAATCAGAGATACGGATAATTGCAAGCGTGGAGGGGCCAAATTACGCGAGCGATAATTCAAGCGTCTGCCTCTGATTTCCGTCATCGATTAACTTATCGTTCGATTGGACACGATTGAGCGCGGCTCGAGCGGAACGTTAAAGCTCCTTCGGTCTGCGGCGGCTAACTGGTTTGGTCGCGCGGTTTTTCATCGGTCCCGCTCGCTTGTTATTAGCGAGCAGCGTGGCATTAGCGCGAGCTCCGTAATGCCGCGTCTGTTCTAGTTACTTTATGTTAAGCGAGGGGGCCGAGGCGAGGACGGTAATTTGAGACCATTAACCGCGTCCTTGCTGGGCCGTTTAATCCCAACGAAATCCCGATTTCCATAAGTGGACAATGTAACGAACAAAAAGACACCGCGCTGGACATGCGACCTGTGAAAGTAGAATTCAATAGTTGTTGGAGATTGCCGTTGGGTGCAACGCGATGGGTGACGAAGAACGTGTGGAAATTGTTCATTTAAGAAGAGTAAGTTGTAAAAGATAATGAACATTTAGCTTGATCGACGAAAATTGGTGCAAGTTGTTACAGATTGAAGGATGATGGTTACGATAGGTTTTGTTTAGAGGTTGGTGACTGCTAACCATAATTTTGTTTAATCTTTTAAATGTGTATTTTCTTCTTGCCAAATCTTGTGTTCAGACCTGAACTACCAATTCTGATTCTTAGGATTTATCGTTGCATACATTTGTAGTCGACGAAGATTTATCATAATTGATAGGAAATCTCAATAAATTAAATTTTATTCAGCCACGGATGCATTGCAATAATTGCCTTTCACCTTCCCATTTCCTCATCTTTGGTTAAAATATCAAGTAAAAGAAGAGTTATTTTATAATGCCAATTGTAAAATAAATCTACGAGAAAAAGCTTATGACATCGAAGCTATAGCACTTGAGTCTTCTGGAAAATATTCAACTTTTTACAAATAAATTTTCTTCTATAACACGATCTTGTAAATTCTTTACTGTAATTCTTTTAGGGCATTAAGTTGGAATTAGGAGACAGTATTTAATTGAAAAAAGCTAGCGAACTATACAAAACCATAATTACGCGGCATTTGCCAGAGTGGTTGCTCGCAAAATGGCCTACATACCCTTCCCTTTTCTTGTGTAAGTAGTAGCCGAAAGATAATCGTGTAATTTAGACGGGAATTGCCAAAGGTGGCGAAACGTGAAAATCTATTTGATGATAGTCCAGACGGTCGTTAACAGTTCTAGCACGAGATTGTGCCGGCTTATCTTCCGGTCGATCGATAAACCTGCTGCTCAATGGGCCCGGAAAAATTTAAATTGCGCGTGATTCGATCATAATCGTCCTTAATCGTTGGCACGCTATAATCGTTTTGCGAAACGACTTTCGCGTGATTTTTATTCTTTCCTTCCTTTTTCATCGATTCTCTCGATCGCGACGTTGGAAATGATTCGACGTTATGATGAAACGTGTAGCTCGTGATACGATAGGAAGATGATATGGGATCTTTGTGTGTGAAGCTGTGAAGATAGAGATACGGTCAAGCGATCGATGTATTTGAAAGGAACAGTATGTTATACAATGTTAGTGGCATGAAAAAGATTCTTTTAAACAAAATTATAACATGGTTGAGTGGTTCGGATAGGTAATTGTAAGAAGGGTATCTAATTATCTTAGTTGTTCGCTGTTTTTGAAACTTAATTGGTGAAATTAATTTAAAGTGGCCTGTAGTTGTACTTTGCAACGACCGTACTTGTTCTTTCTATCTAGATAGCGTTTAGTTACGCGTTTCGATTTTATAGATGGAAATTTTATAGGAAACTAAATTTTTGTAATTGCTGTAAGTATAGTTTTGCAGTTAAGTACGTATCTTTGGAGTTAGTGTTTATATTTTTTTAGTATTTTGCTTTTTCAATTGTTTTATAGGTAAACATAAAGAGATTTTTAGAAATAAACTTATGAAATTTTAATAGAATATATATATATTTTTTCTTCTGATCAACAAAGAAAAGTAAGTCATATAATTATAAAATAAGTTACATAATTCTATAACACTGCGTATGCCAAGGAAAGCACGATTTCAATTCATTTAATTTACATTTTCAAATAACTGGATTTTGCTCAACATAGGTTGATTACATTAATTATGTATGAAACTAAATGTCGAGAGATACAAATAATTATATAAAACAAAAATTTTTGATTCGCGACATTGCCCGTTACTGTTACTAATTTTTGATATGCAGTAGATCCGATGTATCCAAATAATGAATTTTATCATACATAATCACATAATTCAATGTAACATGAAACTTTATAAATTTCATTTCAAGAAAGAGTCCTTGGTTTAGAATATAAAATGCATCCAGTGCTTCAAACATTACAACAAACACTAAAAATCAGTGCATCTTTACCTTTATTTTTTAACTAGAATTACTAACTTTTAATATCTATTTTTAAATATATTATATAATAATTATAATTAAAATCATGTAATCGCAGCAATAAATAGGACATTCATAGACTGATATTCAAAAAATTTTATTGTAGCAATAATTCGAGATTTAGTAACATTTTACAATACGTGCAAAAATGATTATAGTCTATAATTGTTAAAAAACGAAATACATGATATTTGTATATTGAAATAAAAGGTGGTAAGATTGGACAAAATACCGAATTATATGAAGTATATTAAAAGCTAGTAGTCACGGCTATTAGTTAAGTTTTGACTTACTTATAAGTAAGTTTTTTAAATATTTCTAATAATTTTTTATGAATATTAAAAAATTTCTTGAATACGTCGGTTCTACCGTATATTATAGTATTCAAATTCTTTAAAATTCGTAGATCTTGTATCACTTTGTATATGTTTGCGTTGTGTCCTACATCTTGAATATTGGCGATCGTTACCGAAAAAATTCCATATCATTAAAGATTCGTCAGACTGAAGAGCTAAAAAAAATATGTACATTCACTCGTTAATTTCCTTGATGACATTAGAATTTTTAATTTACGTAAGAATGGAGATACGATAATTTCACGAAGTTCACAAACTACATAGCAGTACTACGAACAAAAACATACAAATTACAGAACATTAAATTGTTAGATTCCTTCTTTAACCATTATCCAAAAACACATGTTTTCGAAACTTTTGTAGCTTCCTAGTTGTTATCATTTTTCACGAATTTCATAAGTCTTTTTGTGAAGAAATATGTATCAATATTAGACAGAAACAACTGCATTCTTAAAACCACAAAATAACTTGACTAAACAAACAGTATAAAAACCAATAATTTACCACTCAAACTAAGAACTCTCCATATCGTTGCTTTATACGATGTTGATAATGTCACAACTCAAAAAATGTGAAAGCTTCAGACGAGAGTCTTCTCAAAATTTATATTTTCGAAAATACTAAATGCAGACCTTATTACTTTAACGTAACTGCCCTCTCACGGAAAACTGATTATAAATATTCATGATAAAATAACCGTGTTACATGATAGAAATAGAAACATAACGTAGATCTTGTATGCAATAAAAGCAAATTAAAAATTTTGTCAGTTGTGTAGCTATCCTTGCCAAGCAGTGATATGATCATACTTCCCACTCGAAACCTATCTACCAGAATAGATACAGAAAAACATATTTCTAATTCAACATAGGGACATCATATAACATCAAAGGACATAGTACTAGCATAGTACTCACAGAGAGCATTCTACGGAACTCATAATTGATCACGATCGATCACAGTTACAGAAATAACACCAAGTGCAGATACCATGGGACTTAACGAATTTTTATATTTTCATATTACGTCTAATAATCTTCTTCTCGTCTCATAAATTACTAGACTCTTCGAATCCGAAACCCTTATTACGTTTAATACACGTGACACTTATCACAGATCCAATTACGATTTCACAGTTTCATCGAATAATAAAATAAACGAGAGGATTCTCACGTACCTAACTGCGTTTGATCAGAATTCCACATAATGGCGTTGATTCGCATTTCCTTATCCAAAGGTACCTCGTCCACAATGCGATCGAGGCTTGCGAGAACCGGTATCGCAGTGCATGTGTCATTATGCCGCTCCGCGTACGACCAGTGAACGACAAGCTCACCACTGTGCTTATTCCATAACATATTCTTCACGATACCTTGGAACCGGACGTCGCGATAAGTCGGTGTACTTAACCTGTTCATGTCCCAAAGGGTCAGCGAAGCGTCACCCAGGCCACCGCCTATGCATAATAAACCACTTTCGTACGGGTGCCAAGCTAAAGCCTGAATATAGTACATAATTCATCTTAAACAGTGTCCAGCTTTGCAGACGATAAACGTGTGTAACGGGAGATATCGACTTACTAGAATAGGCTCGTAGTAAAGAATGTCAATGTGCACGATCAAACTTGGCCACTGGAAAATCCGAACTTTCCCTTCTATCGCCGAAGTTGCGAGATATGCATAATTCGATGAAAATGCGATTATTAAAATAGTTGAAGAAAGCGCGGGGAACGAATTAACGACTTCGCCATCCTGAGCTAAATATATCGTGATCATACTTCGGTCAGCACTGCGCAATATTAAAAAAATATACATATAATTTATATCCATTTTCTAGCTAATTACAAACGAAATATAAATGAAAGCAAACACCCTACCGACAGCACTCTGAACTTTGTTAACTTATTGAAACACTTACTAAACTGGTCATTAAATTGTAAAAATAATTGAAGATTGAGTAGATTTATAAGTAGATTTATGCAAATTCGTATCTTTATGAACACAAGTAGAAAGATAAGACCTAGGGAAAGATTCGATTCACTTATTAGATTTTATAACGAACATAAATTGTAATGTTAACGACAAAGTAATAGAATAATTAAAAAGTGGCTCACGGCGAGGCGACGCGAGACCGCAGACGATCGACAAGTACATAATTGTGGTAAGTAAATCAATGACATTTATCAAGCCAGATCAGATCGTAATAAAACATCGTTAATAGATTGAAATGATATTCGATGATGAATGGTCATTCCTGTTTATCTTATATTTATGCAACAACCACAAATCTCTGTATAGATGGATACTACTCACGTGACGGCATGTTGGTCATTCTTAGACCAGCAGACGCAAGTCACGTCACTATCGCACGTGGCTGTCGTCCAAATCGTCTTCTGCCTATCTGTACAGTACAGTCTCACAAACGACGGAGTGCATATCAACAGTTTATTACCTGGACAGAAATGTAGAATTTTCTTGTAAGATAATGTCAATATTAATTACAACAATTGATGTTTGCAATGCAAAAATTAAGATTAGAATTATTTTAATGTAGACACGATCTCTTTGTTTATGGATTGACGAATTTAAAAATTGATATTAACTTCCCATTTAAGTATTTTGTTATAGCGTTATAACTTACAACTCGCAAGTCCATGGATATTTGAATATTGGATTTCGGATATGGTATTCATATTTGAAATACTATAGGAAATTTTCCAAATTTATTAGAATCTTCGATCTATGTTGTTTCTAAATATCAATTGGTAGATGGCGAAAAGGAATGCAGAATTTTGTAAGTCGATAAATTCGTAGCCAGAAAATCTCAAGCGTTTATTTTTAAGATTCGCAATCGATATAACAAATTAGATGTGGTATTAGATTGAGATTATTTATTTTAAAATAATGAAAACTTTAATTCTGTCCGGATATTCAATAATAAAGTAAATAAAAAAAATGTGTATCTAACGATATCGGGAAAATGTAACGAAATACGTTAATTTTATACTTTTGTAGCTATGTTCATTGTAGGCAGCTTCAGCTTTCAATTTTTAATAGATTTAATATGCGTAATAAAGTCTTTAACACATCAGTAATTATATATTTTGCGTAGCGTTACCTACCAGCGTTATTCCATTTTAATGAATCAACATTATGTATTTTCAGGCGTATCGAGTCCAGAATATCAGATTTGAATATATTGTAAAATTTCACCACATCATCAGTTGCTACCGCGATTGCATTTGCTGAACTCCAATCAATTCGTCGTTTCTGATACTCTTAAAAACAAAGAATAAACATAATTTCAATATATTCTCTCAAACATATTCCATGCATTGTATACTACAGCGTAATCTAATATAATAATATAATATTATAGTATAGAGTGCTATAAACATCTGGGAAACATACAAATTACGCAGTACATAATCAAGATCTTTAATAAACAGTGAGACATATTATTAAACAAGTCAATAAAGAAAACATTAGTATCAAAGTAGGTTCATAAATTTTCGAAATAAAAAGACAAATATGAGAGGTATAGTAATACAGTCAATTTAATTATATAATTCGTAAATCGTAATTAGATATATAATAATACAAATGTGAATATCGAAAGATTAAAATACAACTTTCCATGTAAATGAAGGAAGCTGGTAGTACACGATGACATACCACCATATTTTTATACATCTTGGGAAACGTTCTAAATACGCCATGGAATTCTTACCTGATAACGTGGAGAAGTCATGCGTATTTAATATGGAATACATAATGCCTATTAAAGGCCTTTTTCGTGGCTTCGATTTCCACATTCCATCTTTGAAGTATTCCTCGTCCCACAGGTCTTTAGGTAGGCCTACTAAGCTTCCAGGCACCTTGTTTTCCGAGGATAAGTGGCTGCGGCGCAGCACTTGTTTCTGCCTCAGCCCTGGTATTACGTTTTCTTTCGCCATTAATTGGTGCATAAATTTCTTTCGCCAATTATCCGACAGAGATTCCAGCTGTGCCGTTTGTCAGGGTTTAGTGACTTAAGCGACACTTGACAGCGAAAAATTTGCACTGTGTGTTCCTGTGAATTTCTACATTTTCTCTTTCGTTTCCTTTCTTTTTGGTAAATCGAATGTGAATTTTTGAAACGACTCCATATCTCGCGGTTTTAACACGAGAATTTTCAACCGGAATAAGATAAAATACGAACCTTGGTAAATTGAATGCGAATTTTACAACGTTTTTGTAATTCTTACTTCCAGTACAACTTTAGATTGTAAATGAAGCTTCAGCTTGGATTGATCAAGAGAAATCAAATATATGAATAATAAAGTTGTATATAATAACTAGACTGTGGGTGTTTATGCAAATCCGATTTTTATAAACACAACTAAAGAAACATAAAGATTCTTTTCACACACTAAATACACGTTGCAAGGAGAATGAGATTTCGCATATTTTATTTAATATGTCTCTATATTTTGTATATTTCGTACAATTTTTCGTTTTTACGTTTCCCACAAACGTATAAACGTTGAAAATGTAATAATATCGATATTACATTAATTTACAGTATATAAATTAGAACAAACTAGAATTTACAAAATTTCTTAATATTCTCGACGATTTAGTTGACCTTAAACAACAAATTCAGTAGATAATCGATTAGAGACAAGTATTATAGCGATAATTTGAGATCCAAATTATCATTTCATAATTAGGTTTCACATTAGCTTGAAAAATGTTATCATAGAATTTCGGAAAAGGTGGAGACTAAAATAATGTACTATGATCAGAATTAAATACGTATAGAATACGTGTATAATAGTTGATTCCCCATTTTCCTCAGGCGTCACGATCTTAATTAGAAATCGATTTATCGCTCGTGAGGTAATTACGATCGATCGATTAGGTCTTTAAACACGAACAATCGGAGTCGCTAACGATCGATTCGACATCGTAGTTCGTGTCGGCGTTCGTTTATAACACATTCATCGATTATGAGGATTTAATGACATGATAATGATCTTGTTTCGTACTATCGGAAGTGAACTGTGTATAATGCGATAATGAAACGGTATACGTTTGAGCTCGTTAAACATCCACCTAAACATTTACATGTAACATTACTTAAAATTGTTATTTGTTTCATCACATATTTGATTTCTATCACTGAAGTATTTTATAGTTCGTGAAATGTGGTAAATTTTGATTTAGAATCCTTAGAAGAAATTATTTTTCCATACTTCGAAAAATTTCTCAAACTGAGATATTCCATTCATCTTAAAGTTTAAAAGCTGTTACATTCAAATAGTTAGATCTTATAAATTCATAAATCATGGATCTAAATCTGGCGTTTAGAAACTTATTGTCAGTTAATGTCGAAAATGGAAACTTGCGTAACATTAAAGTAAACTAAACGATGAAATCAAAATGGAATTTACATTTGAAACTATGGTTAAGTAATTATCAACAAATCATGTCTTTATTATAGTATCTTCAGAAATCTCTTCGATAAAAATATTTCAACCCTTCTAGAGTTCAGAACATTTACATTGAACGCCATAAAATCTATAATATTTCAAACTCTTTAAGATCGAACCTACAGGATTGCCTGTCAAGAAGAGAAATTCTTCTCATATTCCATCTCCTTTATCATCCATTTAAAAACTTTTTAACCTGCTAACCAGGTCATCGTTTAAGTAGAAATTTCTATAATCCTGTAACGACGTTACAAGTTAATAAAAACAAATTAATCTCTGATAGATGATTTTAATTCTTCCATATATCATATACGATACATCCAATTTATTTTCAGCATAAACGAGGTAATACATAAAAAAGTAGGAGATTCATAAATAATGAAATTATTATCTTCACGAGATTAGGGAAACCGAGTAACGAGTTAACCTGTTTTTCCTAGTTAACGGATTGTCATTTTTTCACAATTCATTCAGAAAATGATCAAATAAAAATCTCGTCGTCATTATCTACATCTGAATCTTCTAAATAACCCACTATTGCACACAATCTCCCTATTCCCTAGGATAAAGATTTCCAAGCTTCCTCTCGTCCCCTTCCTCTCTCTCTCTCTCACTCACTCACTCTCTCTCTCTCTCTCTCTCTCTCATAATAATAATAATCTCAGTAACTTCTCTCTTCATCTTTAAAACGAGACGAAAATAAGCCACAGCGTGCGATTATCGCCATAAATCGCATCGTGAAACGGTGTGCATCAATGAAGCTATATTCATAGATAAAGATCCATTATACGGAAATAAGGATAAAGTGAAGAGTGCTCTGGTCGAATATCAAGCAGAGGAGAAGAAAACAGGTAGAAGGGAGAAAAGGACGGGAGATAGAAGAAAATCGGCAGAGGAAACTATGCTACCATGTTGCTGCCTGTTATTACAGTAATGATATCGAAGTTGCGTTACACACAGGAAATTACATTCCTGGAACTTCTTCAGCCAACAACTTTGAGATTTCCGTTTAATTAGAATTTTCCGATCAATTTTATAACTTCATATTTCCTTTCTACTTTTCTTGTATATTAATCATCCAATAAATGTTCAGTAAGTTCGTGTCACTTATTTCCCTGCTAATTAGGTTCACTTCAAAAGCTTCGGAATTCTTTACTAATAATTATTAAAATTCTTTGTTATAATTTCTAGTATTATGTTTCTGGTAAAAAAATTCTAGATTCTATTTTTATAATTTCTTTTAGGTCGTTTCATAAGTTCTCGTATTCTTCCATTGCTGTTATTCGATAAAATATAGTTGCTCTACGTAAAAATTATATCGTTACTTTTCGATTTTTCTCTTTATTATAAAATCTTTAATAAGGGAAAATTTCAAAAGGGCTAGCAGAATGATGGAAGAATGGCAATCAGAACCACAGTATTTATGAATTTCGTAAGAATAGACAAACAAATAATAAGAACTGGGAATAATAATTTAATCTGTCCGAAAGTTCTGCATGTAGAAACATGTCAAACATCGTTTCGAAGTTTCAAAAAAGAAACTTCGTTCAAATTCTAAACCACAGTTTTTTTTTGAAGCGAGATAGAAAAGCGGGAAGAATACACTGACGATTGAACTCGTGTGGAATACTTTCCTATACTTCTATACCAAATTTTTGACAAGATAAGGAAACAAAATAAAACAACTTACGAAACGACTTATATACTACATTGTATACGTGCATACTACATTTTGCAGCAATTTTCCAATAAAGCATCGTGGACATTTTAGACCGGTTTCACGCGAAGATACGTGTATGATAGATACTGAATATTCATGTACACCAATGGAAACATTCACACGACGATTCTCATTAAACGCAGTATCGGGATACTCATTTCGTGTATCCATCGTGTATCTTGACAACCATGTTTTTTCCTATAAAGAAGTCAGGCGAAACATTGAAACAAATGGCGACATTCACACGGTACGCATTTCGCGATATGTGTATCGCTACAGGCGTGTAAAACCGGCCTAAACATCATTGAACCTTTATGATACTTTCACGAGACGAATTCGCATTAGTATTATCAAATCCTATTGTCGGATTATGTGGTACGACCTAATAAATATTCATTCTGAAAATCATCTGTTGGTAGTCCTTACACACATAGTCCTTCAGAGTTAGAAGAAGATAAGGACGAAGTTCTTTGTTTTTCCATTTATCTTCTTTTTTATTCCCGTGAAACTTCAACTATTTTCTCGGCGTCTAAGAACAGTAATTTCCGTGTAGTGAGTCTCTTCTCCGCCATGATTTCGATCTTATCTCTATCAATTATCGAAGATTATATACCCTTACGTCGATAAACATGAACAAGATAACTTACGCCTACATCCGGACAGCATTTATGCTAATTCAATGTTTGATGTTGCAACAACTACCGTTCAAACATTTTTCTAACATTCGGATCCATTAAGATCGCGTAATACGACCGTTTCGGACGATGCTGTGAACAAGCTTTAAAACCGGTACGTATTTTAAGTCATTTATTTTGGGAATCAAGGATATTCAACATAGAGATCCGCCCAGATTGAATAGTTTATGCACAATAATCTTGTAAAATATTATATGTGCAAATTGGAAGTACGTCTAATGGTCCGGTCAGAGTGTCATCATTTTACTTCAGCGGAGCTTGTAACATTAATAAGATTCTTCATGCAAAAATTAGTACAATACTGTACTTTATAAGATACCGTATATACTACTTACGTGACTGAATAATTTTTTATTCTGAAACTTCACAGTTCAACGATATAATAATATTACATTTTGTCCGAAAAATTCTGATAACTGTCGCGTTCGTTGTAACTGTGTTCGTTGTATTGAATTCCTTGGAATAGAAAATATTTGCGGGTTGAAAATATGTGTAATATGTAGATTTTTAAATTTTAAGAGCTTAAAATTTTAAGATCTTAAGAACGCTTAAGAAAAATTTAATTGTATAATTGATAAAAGGACGAACCTTTTGTTTTTTATCTTCTGTGAAAAAGAAAGTGGAAACTATTATAGAGAAAATGTAGAATTCTTATAATATATGAAGTTATCAAAGTTCATGGTCTATTGTATTTGAAAATTATGTAACTTCATATAAATCATGTTAAAAAAATTTATCAAGTATAAAATTTATTATTTCTGTTAGATTATTGAATTAATGTAACTAAATTTAGCTTACCTGCTTAAACACATCGATTTCATTTTGCTTCAACATACTATTGGGTTTTTTTGTCAGAAGATAATTTGCAGCTTCCTTGTTGTATTTGATGTTTATAAATCTATCTTCCGCATGACCCTGACTTGGAAACTTAAATGGATACTTTCTAGCAACTTGTGAAGTAGATTTTGCATCACAGGGTTGACAGTTCAAGGCAATTGATCTCGGAACATTTTTCTGAAAAAAAAACTTCTTTTTTAACTGATCTATATAATATACAGTATTTTATATTATCTATTGAAACTGGAAGTAATATAATTTACACGATAAATTAACTTTAATTACTTTACAATTTACCTTATGCTCCGAT
Source organism: Bombus impatiens (assembly GCF_000188095.3). Taxonomy (NCBI): domain Eukaryota; kingdom Metazoa; phylum Arthropoda; class Insecta; order Hymenoptera; family Apidae; genus Bombus; species Bombus impatiens. The sequence continues at coordinate 748,982 of NT_179426.1, read as the reverse complement.
TAATAACAATAAAATTGTAATGTAAGAAATATTCATAAAAACAATTAATGACTAAAATATAGATATTAGAGAATATAATAGAATATTCTAAATGATATTATAGATGAGATACATCCGTAGAATATAATATAATTCAATTTATATTTTCAATCCTATAATACTATCTATCCATAATTCTACTTGAATTTTCTTAATGTCTTATTATTGGAACGAAAAATACAATGCAAAACTATAAAATAAAATATTATGTAAATATTAAAATTTATCGATCGTTATATTGCTGTTGAATCCCTTATCCTATACCTTTTCGCAGATTCTTCAAATTAGAAGAGAACAAATTAAGTCACACGTAAAATTCAACATTTTATTTTTCATTGTACGAAGATAAAGGACTTTTGGCAAAATAATTTGAGCTACTAGCATTATGTACGTCTAGTAGAGTGAAGTACGAAGGGATAATATTTATATTGAGCAGGCCTTATACCCCCAGCGAACATCTGGTTTCGAACGAATGACAAATAGAACTGGGTCTTGAACCTGATCTTGTCTACTGGATTTTCAGCCATGTACGAACAGGTTTGAATTTCTTATTCTTTCTAATCGATTTCTTAATGTTCGTGACATTATCTAAAACTTCTAAACTTCTTCTCTTCAATCGCCTTCATCGTTCATTAAAATTTATTAAAATTCGTTAAAAACAGCTCGCCCGGACGCAATCGCAGGTCCAATATTTTTGCCAAGAGGAAAATTTTGAAATTTATGCGTTCGGGGCCGAAAATCGCGATATACCAAACATCATTACGTGATAAAAATCACGACAAAGGTTAATGAAATATGAAGACCATAACTTATGCACAAAGTTATATTTCCAAAGGATTGAATGTGTGTTTGTTAGGCTCCGTGCATGATATTCTGGACTTATCGCGAGAAATTCCTATAAATATACTGGCTCTTCTTCTGCTGCACGAACGGCCACAAGCAACGCGCTTCTGCCTTGGATTTCCGGGACGATACTTTAAACGGGAAAGCAGAAAGGTGGCATCCTAATTCCGAGTTACGATGGCGTTCCCTCGAGGCCGTTCTCTCGGCCGTAACGGTGAACGATCGTCCATTTAAATCGTCTGTATCGCGATTTATTGCTCCTCGCTTCTGGTTCTATGTCATGCGGTTTTCTTTCGAGGATGTTACTGTAATTGGTTATACGCTGGCATTTCTTCGCTTTCCTTTCTGTCACCCTTTCCTTCTCTTTGTTGGCAAGTCTGCGAAATTGATTCGAGAAGTTGGAACGATCAAAGATGCGAGTATCGAAGAAAGAAGAAAGGTAACATATATGTGCCATGTGAGATACGGTGGAAAGAGTCGTAAGTGCTAGAATGATATATTTTGGCTTTTAGAAGCATCCCGTGGTAGAGATATGCTCGTATCCATAAGTATCAAGACACTTGCAGAAAGTGAAGTTATCCTCGAGAATGATTAGAAAACTATTTGTACAGTATTATCTGGTTTAAAACTTAATGTAAAGATAGGCAGAGATGGCTGAATTTTAAACGAAGAATCCATATGTTTAGGGTTATTATAGAAAAATCTTATCTTTATACATATATTATAATAACATTGAATTTCTTCATATTTGTGCCATTTATGTCACTCGGCGGCTGCTTTAACTAATTCTGGCAATTGTGTTAATTTTGCTACTCGGAGTTTTGCATCTACTTCATACGGTACGTTTGTATAAAATGTAGATTAGGGGATTATGGGGATGTACACGTAAAAATTTTGAATACATTATGTTTCTCTTATAACTCGCAGAAAGAGTCCTTATAAATCCAAGCAAAAGGTAAGGCTAATTAATCTGTGTTTGAGAAAAATGAAAGAAATGAAGTAAATAAATTTAGTTAATACAATACATTTTTTTACCATTTATTCTCATTAAGTCTGTAAAGACTGGAGATCTACAGTGTTCAAGTGATAAACTATATTATATAAGTAATATACGTCTTTTTTGTTTGTTCTTATTAGAAAGCTTTGTTTCTGACACTTACATTGTTTATCATTTAAATTCCTCGATATTGTGAGGTCAAAAATTAGAATAAGAAATATAACCAACAATTTGCTATGAAAGAAAAACCTTGTGGAATTTCGACATTGCTTATTCCGTACAATAAATTTATTCCTCAAATGTTTCATAACGCGCGATAACATTTATACTATTTTACAATTTTTCAACATATACAAATTTTAGAAACGTATTTGAATGCACATAGTATAGCTGAAGGCAATACGAAAGAAATCTTGTAGTCTCTATTTCTATGGTCGGACATCAAAGCTAACAGAAAATCGAGTTTTACTAAACTGGTTTAAGGCTATACCCCATTTATACTATATGAATAGGCTTCGCGTAATTTTTGAACTCAAAGGGGGAGTTGGCCCGACACAATTCACATTTCTAAAGATTATTACGACAAGGAAACTGCATCGTTCCTGTAATAAATTCTACATCGATTGCTTTTTGTCTTTGACAATGTAAGAAATTTTTCTATCTTAAAACTAGAAAAGGACAAAAAATTGTAGAAATTATTAACACCAGTTAGAGTTTTGTTTTCAAAACTATTGAAATGGCTAATTGATAGTAGAATATAACTTAATGGGTACTAAATCATCAAATTGAAGCTTCAGTAAAACGACATTACGCAAACACCAACCAAATAGTAATAACTAAATCAACTGCTCTTGAAATCAATTAAAACTAATATTTTCCTAATTCATCTTATTGTCTCTTAACGAGTCCACACACACAGGTCTTTACAACCAACCATTCCATGAAATCAAACCGTGAATTACTATCCAAAGCGCCAAAAATCATGTACACGTGTATGTATTAGATTGTTCCAAAAGTTCCTTTCCTTTTTTAAGGAAATAATGGATTCATAACATTTTTTGTTTTATATTATTTTATTGAATTATATATGATCCATTTTGTTTCAATAGAACAAATAATGAGTTAAATATGAAATACGCTATAGCATTGGAATAGTATTTAGCCATAGCATACAAGGTGTCCAGTAACCGATGGCATCATCGAGTAAGCAATGGATGATTCCTCATAAAAAAGTAAGTGGAAAAAGTAAGACAAATTTATCACGCATGAGGCTTTGTTTTCAAGAGAAACGATTTTGAAAATCTACTCGGTATGTATATGCGTATGTGTGTGATTAAGCTCAAGTTCTGATTATGCATTTCTGGATTCTGAACTTCTGTTTCTGTTCATATTTGAATTAATAAACAAGAACAATATCAATACTTTCATCTTACTTTCTCTCGATTTATACCATACTACTAGTCTCTTTTATTGAATTCGATTCAAACAATTTCATTAATGATAAGATTAAGTGCCGTAGAACAGTCGATGTAGAACAGTTCAAAATGTCAAGCATAATATTTCGCACGCAGTTATGCCCTTTAAACTAAATAATTATTACACAGTTCTCTTAATTGGTCGAAAACAAGAATATCGACTAATTTCAATTCTTCTCCACTCTACTACTAAAATATTAATATATCTAAAATACACTGTTGACTTAGCAAATAACATAAGGAGAAATTTATCAAGTTGAAATTCAGAATTAATAGCAGATGATCGAAATCGTTCTTCTTGAAACCGAAGCCTCATGTACAGAAACTTTACTCTACATTTTCATCATACCACTGCGCTAGTAATCATATCCTGGTCGGCTGTAACGCCATTTATGGTTACCGGACACCTTGTATATTCGTTCTTATCGACGTCGGGGCAGGCTGAATAAAATAAAGTTGTCGTCGCTGAGTGTATTTTCCGCTCGTGAGTGCCCCGCGGCGCTAAACACGCGATATGGCGTTAAGGTAGCAAAGGGATCTGGCCCCGGCATAGGCACCGGCCCATTAAATGTTGTACGCCCGGTAATTTATGGGGTGCGAGAGAAGAAACGTAACCACCATCTCTCTGTCCGGATGGTGTACAGTGTACATAATGCGAACCGGCGCGTCGCATAGGAGACGTCCTCGTGTCCCTCCCTGCAACCCCGTCACCGAGTCTCGCGCATTTGCATAAAGCTGGACGGGACCACGATGACCGGGAGGTAAGACCGCTCGGAGATTAAACGTTCGAGATTTCGTCGGTCGTGTTTCTTGCACGCTACTCACGCGGAAAATCCGCCGGGATTCCAGCTTATCCGTTTAAGACGAGACCCTGTCGCGTGGAAACCGTGGATCGAATTTTATGGACCGAGATGATGATTGCCAATGATACCCGTGGGAGCAAATTTAAAAAATGCCTGAGCTGAAATCACTGTAGGCAGGTGGAGGATTTTTGTAGATTAGAAGGGTGGGAATTTTACTCAGTTTTATGTATTTTGTTAATGTATTGTGAGTTATGTATAGCGTATTATGTTAGAGTATAGTAGAACTCCGTTTAAATGAATTCTTATTGATCGAAACTACTTATCTGAATTATTATATGAACCAAATATTGCCAGGGACTAGAGAAAATCAATGAAATGGTATTACATGAACTTCAATTACATAAACTGTTCGTCTCCTGTCAGTTCGACACTTGGTTAATTTTAACAAGATATATTTTTATTACGAAAATGATGATTAATCTCTGTAAGCATCATACGAATGTATGCGTAATAGAATTTTATGATGGGATTAAATTGAATTTTACGGTTAATTGAATACGGTTAGTAGAAATACACATAAACGACGTATTATTAGAAACGCTACAAATTCAAAGACTATTACGTAAATCGTGAAAGAAACATTTTTTCATTACTAAATAATATTCTATTAATATTATACAAAGTGTCAACGTGAATATACAATAAAATTAAAAAATCGATAAAAATCAATAGACGATTAACGAAGATATTTTACAATTTTATCTTAGAACTTATTCATTTTTGTAATACTTGTTTCTCTCTCTGACTATTTTAATTATATTCCAATCGAAAAATTGTTCATATCATCGGGCCAACGTGCGTTCTCATATACGTACACCAGAATCCTCGGCTCATTCTCACGAACTCTAGAAAAAAATCAAACAGGAAAGCTTCGAGGAAAAGATCGTCAAGGAACCAAGTCCCACGGTGGGCCAGAGGCGTATCACGATTTTCTCGCTGCTGTCTTTGATGACGTGACATTCGAAGCCAATAAATTCAGCGGTCTAGCGTCTGATTTGCATGAAGCTAAACCTTAAAAACTTCAAACAGCTGTCTTGACGTTGCGTAGTAAGAAATCGCGGAAGATTTTCCCATAGGCACCGAAAATGTAGAGGACCCCCAGCGAAGAGCTGCGAGCGCCGTCGAAATGTTGTCCAGCTGGCGCGAACCTGTCTGACCAATATTTTCTAGACGGATCTCTTGTTGCAAGGTGCTGAAGGGTTGATCCCGGTTGTGCAGAAGGTACAGGGGAGGTTAAGATCGTCCCGAATATTTCTGGATTTCAGCAATGTTTCCTTTTAACTAATCGCTTTCAGTCACATTGGCCGCTACAATAGGTTTATTAGCAGGTCGATTAAAATTACAGATAGACTTTTATCGTTTTTGGAACACACTAGTCTTGTTTATGCAAAAGAATATAGTTAAAAAAAAGATACGGGCATCCTAATAATTGTTGTATATAATGAAAAGACTGTGGAAGTTTGTGCATTCATAGGAAATAAAACGTACACATACGCGCAGAACGCGTATAATATGGAACAATTTCGGAGATGCTCATAGAAGTATAAATTTGCATAAACTGCGTTTGCAGTTTAGTAATAAATGAGTGAAAAATTAAATAAATATGTTCGGTTGCCAGATAGAAATATTATGTTTCAGTGAATTTCATCTTCCGCTTGGGATTGTTTCGTATATCGTAATTTTCCATGGACAGATTGATTTATAATATGATGATCGTAAAGACGTGAATAAATTGGACAGTAATTACGCAAGGCTCAACTATAATTTTAAATGCCAAGAAACGATATAAAGAACAAGATCAAATATTCCTTCCTGAACATCCACACATTCAAACACAGCCATTCAAATTTTGACTCGGAACACTGACCCAGAGACTACTTGCAAGAACAAGGCGAAGGACCTTCGAAACTCGGTCAACGTAGCTGAAGGAGCTCCTCTTGCAAATCTAACTCTACCTCACAACCATAGAAATTACTGTCCAATATTTCTTCGCATTTTTCTACGTCCATTTCAGACGATACTTTGTCCTCTTCAACAGCTCCTTCTTCCCACGGTGGCGCGTTTCTATCAGCTCAAACCGGTCAGCAGATGACATCGTACACGCATACCGCGTCGCGACGCGTATGCGTCGCGTATACGTACGTACCCAGGCGCCTTGCCATCTCCGAGAAGCTGCGCCACAACACCTGCAGCTCGATATTTACCGGTGGATCAACTTCGCAGGGGGTCCTCCTTGAGAACGGAGTTGCAACACGACAACGAAGAACTATGACAGAACAAGGAATTAAGGGATAGGAAGAGCGACTCTAACAGGAGAGCTCGTGTCCCTCGTGAAATGTATGCGTGACGGAGAAATGAGCATCACGCGAGACTGTCTGTTCTTCAGGTTCATCCTTTCTTTGCTTCGTGCGTTGAGTCTTTCGAGCGTGGAAAAGTTGATATTCTCTTTATTTTAATCGTTTCACTTTCGATGTTGCGTATTGGAAATGTTGAGTTTGTAATTGCTTATATATAGAAAGAACAAATGAAAGATAAGTTATATATTTTTTGTTTTATAGGAGAGCAATTTTCAAATCTAAGATACTATGGGTAGATCCTATTTAAACAAAATTCTATTTGATTTTTGGACTAGATATTAATTCTATCACAACCTTGCATATTTTGAAACTGTAGACTATCATAATATTAATTATTTTTTACAACCCTTTGTAGATGTATTTTTAGAAAATGTATAATATATAATAATGTATAATACATCTACGTATTTCAACGGGTACAATGTTGTACTTTGAAAATTAATTATGTGAAAAAGCTCTTAAAAAAAGATAACTACGCATCGAATTATACTGATTATAGTTGAAACGAAATGATAAAAAAAGCATAATATATTTTTGCAAATGCTTAACAAATATTCTGAAAAATAAGCTATCTACGTACTATCTTATCGAAATGCAATTTAATTTCTTCCGCATCTTTCATTACTTGCAGCTTCTGCGTTAATGTAACATCAGCAACAGACTAGACACTTCCGTGAAGCGCATACAATGTAACAAAAGCATTAATTGAACCGTGATACGTTATTATATCATCGACATCTTTTTAAGACGTCCTAGAAATCGTTTATTATGTAGCGTTTTCTCTATAGCAAATGTAAATCTTCTTGCATCTTGCAAAAACAGTAGCTTCGCCTTTATGCTCTCAAGATTCAAGTACCTGAATAGCCAAGAAAGAATCGAGAATTCCGAGAAAATTCTTTCCACGGTTCCGCAAATCGGCCGAATGCGATCCGTTTAATGTCAGCTTTGATCTGGTTGTCAGAAAGTGGCCTGTTGAATACTTATGAATAATTCAACCGCGGGCGGTATCGGCGTACGCACGGGAAACAAATTAATGGCATGAACATGTAGCATCGTGCACGTTGTACTCTTCATTCCGTAACGTCAAACGTTCTGCATATGCATCGACGTTACGATGCGCAGGTGCAATTGCACACGCGAGCCAGAAATCTCTGATCTGAATATCAAAGATGCCGACGCATCGTAATCTTCAACCTCCCATGAACGTTTTTATTCGGATTACCAAAGAAAAAAAAAAAGAGAAGGTGAAAAAAATTCAATCAAGTATGTAAGTGTACATCTCTACACTGTCAACGTGTATGCGAACGATTTTTTTCTTTTTTTTCTCGGTGGTAATCGCAATGTCCTTTTTAACGATGTTTTCATTGGAACACTTCTCTAGCAATTAACCGCTTATCAAAAGTAAAAGATATCGATTAGGTTTATGTTCTGTTCTATTTTTCATGTAGCTTCTATACGCTTGGTTAGACAGTTCTTTTTCTATTTGGTTATTGAAAGCTCGAAGCGTAATTATCGAACGATGAGTTTTCAGTTTTCGTGATTGAATGAGGACAGGGCAATTGGAAAGTATTTTCTTGTTTGTGACAATGTAATTTAATTTTAAGTTTCTTTTATTCTGTCTCTATAATTTATAATTATAGCAAGTTGTATATTTAATTGCATACTATATAAAATGAATAGAAAATGAATTTAAATTTCCATTTGATGAAGAATAGTATCTTGAATGCGGCACGACAGCTGCGGTTGCTCATGAAGATATTCAATCATCTGTAGACAGCTTTCATGGATATTCTCTATATTACCAAGCTTCGTCTCTGATAAGTGGGATCATTTTTAACATCTATTATTATACTTCGAATGGTTGTTTACGCTGTATAATGTTGCTTTATGTTTCTATCAAATATATTTCTATTATTTCTATTAAATATACGTTCACAGTAAACATCTCCTTACGACAAATATCTTTAATCTTCGAGAAACAACCACTTAATCCGTAATTCCATAATCTCATAGAAGCATGAAATATTACCGAAAATTTTATTAATGATGACAGAAGCGAAAACTGTCGTGGCTACATCGTCGACGTCGAAACAAGGACAAGTAGATGTTTGCAGAGGCGCCATTAATCGCAGAGTACGTGCGCGGGAAATCAGTAGAAAAATCCACGTACACAAAGCCGTACGCATTAGCAACGTGTTCGCGGGAACAGGTTGTTCCGCTGGCGATTCAGAATCTCGCGGCGTAATACAGATATTGAGTTCACGCGTAGCGGGTGCGGATAGAAAAAACGGATAGAAAGAAACGCTGGCTAATGAATTAGTGCTGTCGGTATCGCAACGGGTCGTGCCTACGTGCGACAAATTATGCTGATCGTATCGTAAAATTCTATGGAAACAGCTAAATGCTTATTAGAGCCACATACGCGGCCGTAGATACAATATATCACCAAGTGAACCGTGACGACATTTATGTTTTCATACTTCTAGCGATCAAAGTCATCATTTTTACAGTTTTACGTTGGCATTCTTGTGGCAATTGGGTCAACGGACAGTGAAACAAAGTGTCGCCTACTTTGTGGCCCCGCTGTATAGCCGAGCACGTGGGTCAATTAACGTGTCCATGCTAATTACACGGTCAACGATTTTAACGAGATCCAGTCTTGTTGAATTGCCGATCGAAGATAATACAGCGAACGATCAAACGTTACAGGATATAAAATTGAGGTGGTCCTGTGATTCGTAATATAAGATATTTACGAATGAGAGATATTTAGATTTATCAATCGATGAAGATCGATTTGGTACGGTTCGACGAACCGTTGGTTTTCTGATTGGTATTGATTCAAGTATTAAATTAAATTCTTAAAAATTTGATGTATCGAAAGGTTAGTCGGATAATAATTTCAATGTGTCTAAGTGAGTCAGTATTTTTATATGGGTTTAGCGCCTATATATTGTTATACTCGATGTGCTATATTATGTTAGCATAGTGTATGGGGATTTAATTAAATTTCTGTGTATAAACTAGTATCTTCACTTATCCATACAATGTGTCTGACTTGTCGAAATAATCAATTTAATACATCAATTCTCTCGCTCGAACATGTTTCTCCTTTTTCCTAACAGTTTTGTTTATTTCCCTATGAAACAAAGCATAAAATATTCTCAAAGCTGTAACAAAAGAATTTCTTACCTACTTACAACCATCTCTAACTTCCTGCCAACACCTGTTGAACCTTACCCTAAACACCAACACACCTATTATACCAATATACCTAAGCCGCTATTTCTGACGCCAATATTTACAGTCCTATCTCAAATCCATCACGAAATCATGTAAAATCCTCGACAATTCCCCCAAGAAGTCGATCACGAAACTCTCGTAACAAGTATTTTCTGGATTTTAATCTTTCACGGTCGTTGAACGACGTATTAGTGATCCTTTAAGTGACATGTAGGGCAGACGAGGAACGAGATTTCTTGTTCAAATTTGTCCCGATGTTTAGACGATATATTTGTGAATTTTCAGAGTCCGATCGTGTTTTTATCAGTACGTTAGTAGGCCAAACTAACGGCAGATGGGAAACGCGACTCTTTTTTTTAAGTCTGCCCGCAGAAAGTGAACTGGAATGCTCGCGAAACCTTGAAACGAAACACAAATAAAGTTAATGGTGGTAATTAGTCAAAATAAAACTACTAGCAATAAAAACGCGATTGAAACCCGAAGAATCAGAAATATGTCAAGTATTTTTTACTCGAAGCTCGATCCCTGTAACAATCCAGTCTGTCGCACGTAGAACATAGTATGTGCGTGCGATGCAATACAAGCAACAGGATCGATCTCCCTCCACTTTCGACACCCGTTACAACCGAGACATTAGATCGTACGTTAGACACGGCGATTGGCTCCCGTCGGACGCGAAGAGGTTGGGCCCAGGTGGGCCATCAGGTTCGCAGGGGGGATCCAGGATGCGATTGGCAGCAGGAAAAGCAACGGAAGAAGGGGGCAAGCTATCTTGGCAGGCTTACTACGATCGTCGTACTGCATCGGCTGGTTCAACGAAAGAGGAGGATTGCTACTACGCCGTGCAACATGTTCGAACGGGGAGAGATCTCGCGTACAGATACGGTGGAACGGTAGGCAACGCGAGAACTCGCGATATTCCAGTCACCGGTGCACCGGCTGCAAGTTTGTCAAATTCGAATCGATCCGCGAGAGATTCAACGAAGATAGGAGGATGACTTTCGAGTGACCGGGCGGCAGCAGTACTAGCTGTAGATTAATGTTTTACAAACGAAGATCTGCGAGACTGATACGTCAGAAAGACGAAGGGGCAGGATTCTGTAGAGGCTGATAAAACGAAAATGCGATGATTGCAAATCGCGGTAAGCTCGTACCGGCTGATTATCTATGTAAGACACGTCAAATGTAGCGTACATAAAAGCGGCAAGACAGGATATCGATAAGAAAGAAGGATACGTTGCAACTAAAATCTCCGTTCAAGAATCGTTACAGGCGTCAATGCACTAGAAGTAAAATGAATGAAACCCGTGAGAAGCGTACAGTAACTCGATTATATTGAATTTAAAAGTTTCTGTAAACTCTTCGATCAGTTATCGCGTCTTGCTAGATCATTTAACACACAGACAATCTATACATCACTGGATACATTTGAGACAAATATAGATGATAGGCGTGATTGTAATTACAAAGTAGAGTTGATAAATATACCAATATTTTACATGTACATTGTAATAGTAAGAAAAACTAAATTATACTATACTTTGATTTTATCGTACATCTATTTCGTATATAGATGAGAATATACATTAGAGATCGAAGGGACTGCGGAAATAAGGAAGTAGCTCCACTTTCCAGTAATTCGAGTAAACCTGGAAAAACCAGCTCCGATACAATTCGTCGCATCTTCCTTGAGTCATAGCAGTATTTTTAAAGAAACTTTATATTCGATTAACGCCAAATATCACTGCCGAGATTGTAGAAGAGAAACACGCGCACAAACGCAAACAAAGGGAGTTCGATCTCTGAGTCACCCTCGTGGCCACCTAAAAGCTTCGATGGTTCGATTCGGCGCGTTCGGTCCCCTGACCACAGCCAACTCGAGGTTCTCGCGAAAGAAGAGATTCGTCAGCGAGCACAAGGGGGCAACGCGTTCGAAAGGGGGGCGATCTCGACGAGTGACGTGGGGAGGGGGTTGCGAGAGTAGCAGCCAGCGAGCAAGGAGGCTGGTGAAGGCAGAGGAGGGAGCCAGAGGAGGGGATCGAGGGGCAACGCGAGGAGTGAGCAACCACGCACGGCATCCTTCCTTCGGAGCCAAGTGAAGCGGCCGAACTGGTCCTGAAACACGGTGCAGTGCTCGAGCGGATCGTGGCGTGTCGGGTCCCCAGTT